>NW_016909526.1:39108-89572 GCF_001483705.2 Eufriesea mexicana | reverse complement strand
TGGGTGTGTTAAGAAAGGATTGTTTTCACCTTTGTGCTGTATACTGTCATTCGGTGGACTTCTGCAGTCTACTGTGATCTAATATTTCCTGCTTTGCCTGCGAATTGCAGAAATTGCGGCTGCAGCACGTTAAGCTTGTTTAGGTTACGTTTGGTTAGGTTAGGTTTGTTTGCATTAAGTTAGGATGTCTTTGAGTTTCGCACCATGCACTTCCATTCTACGGACCTCTGAGCTCTGCTATCCTCTAACATGCCCTGCTTGGCGATGGGGATTTCTGCAATAGTTGGGTAGGCACGTCGGTTTGGGATTGGTTACGTTTGGTTGGGTTAGGTTCGTTCAGGTTTCGTTAGGGTATCTTTTGCTTCTTTGATTTATACTTCATTGCGCCGCACTTCTGCCGTCTACTGTGCTCTAACATGCTTTGCTTGGCGCTGGGTATGCCAGCAATGGTGGTCCCGACCCTTTAGGTTGAGCTACGCCACGTTCGGTTAGGTTACGCTAGGTTAGGTTAGGATAGGGTAACATTGACCTTTGTGATGTACACTGCTATCGGTGGATTTCTGCGCTGTACCGTGATCTAATATTCCCTGATTTGCCCTGGGAATTCCAGAAATAGCGGCCGCGGCCCATTTAGTCCAGTTAGGTTACGTACGGTTAGGTTAGTTTCCCTTGCATTAGGTTAGGATATCTTTGGCTTGCGTGCCATACACTGCCATTATATGGACCTCTGCGCTCTACTCTCCTCTAATTTGCCCTGCCTGGTGATGGGGAGTCCAGCAATGGTGGCATCGGCACGTTAGGTTTAGTTGGGCTGCGCCTCGCTATATTACCTTTAGATACGTTAGCACAGGGTAGCTTTGTCTTTTGTGCAATACACTGCTGTTCGGAGGATTCCTACATCCTACGTTGCTCTCGTATATTCTGCTTGGCTGTGGGCAGTCCAGCAATGGCTGTCGTGGCACGATAGGTTGAGCTATGTTATGTTTTGTTAGGTTAGTTTAGGCAAGTTTTTGTTAGGATGGCTTTGACTTTTATGCTACACACTGCTACTCCTTGGATTTCTGTACTCCGCTGTGATCTAGTAAGATCTGCTTTACTCTGGAGAAGCTAGAAATAGTGGCAGCGGCGCGGTCGGCTTAGTTATGTTACGTTTGGTTGGGCCAGGGTGGGATACGTCTGCTCTTGGTTGCTTTGGCCTTGGTGCTATACACTGCTATTCGGTGGATTGCGGAGCCCTACATCGCTCTAATATGCACTGCTTAGCTCTGGGGATGCCAGCAGTAGTCGTCTCGGCACGTTATGTTGAGTTAGGCGACGTTTGTCTGTGTTACGTATGGTTTGGTTAGGATTGTGTAACGTTGGCCTTTGTGCCATACACTGCTATTCGATAAACTTCTGTACTCTAATGTGCTATACTATACTCTGCTCGCAAATGGGGATGTCAGTAATAGTGGTCTCTGCACGTTAGGTTTAGTTAGGCTAAGTTTGATTAGGTTATGTTAGTCTGGGTTAGGTTTGGATATCCTTGACTTACGTGTTATACACTGTTTTTCGGTGGATTACTGCGCTCTACTGTGCTATAGCATGTTCTGCTTGGCTCTGTGGAGGCTAACAATAGTGGTTTCGGCACGATACATTTATTTAGTATACACTCGGCTATGTTACGATTGACTAAGTTAGGATTGGGTATCTTCAGCTCTTGTGCTATGCACTGCCATTCGTCGGGTTTCTGCGCTATACTGTGCACTAATATGTTCTGCCTGTCTCTGTGGAGGCCAGCAATAATGTTCGTTGCACGGTGGTTTGGTATATGTCACGTTTGGCTTGGCTAGATTAGGATATGCTTGGCTTGGATAGCTTTGACTTCTGTGCTAAACACTGCTGTTCGATAGATATCTGCGCTCTGCATCGCTCTACTAGCATCTGATTGTCTCTGGGGTGGTCAAAAATAGCGGTCGTGACATGTTTGTTTGGGTCATGTTACGTTCGGTTGTGTCAGGTAAGGTGAAGTTTGGTTAGGGCGGCTTCGACCTTTGTGCTATACATTGCTATTCCGTAGATTCCTGTGCTCTACTATGTTGTAGTTTATACTGCCTGGCTTTTGGGAGGAAAGCCGTATTGGTCTCGGCACGTTTGTGTGATTTATGTTGCGTCTGGTTATGATACGTTGGGATAAGTTAGGATATGTTAGCTTAGGCTCTTGTGCTATACACTGCTATCCGGTGGACTTCTATGCTCTACTGTTCTCTATCATACTCTGCCTGTCTCTGGGGACGCCAGAAGTAGTGGTAGCGGTACGTTCGTTTCGGTTATAATACGTTACGCTTGGTTAGGTTAGGCTAGGTGTGGTCAGCATGTCTGTCACTTTTGCGCTATACTCTGAAATGCGGTCGATTTCTACGCTCTGCTGTGCTCTAATATGCTCCCCGTGGCTCTGGGGAGGCCAGCAATAGTGGCGTCGGCTCGTTAGTTTGTGTTAGGCCACGGTTGGTTAGGTTACGGTAGTTTGGGTTATGTTTCGATACATCTGACATTCATGGTATACGCAGATATTAGGTGGATTTCTGCGCTATACTGTGCTCTACTGTGTCCTGCATGGCCCTGGTGAGTCCAGCAATATGGGTCGCAGCACGTTAAGTTGAGTTAGGCTATGTTTGGTTGGGTCCTATGTTTCGGGTAATGTTTGGGCAGCTTACACTTTTCTGATATGCCCTGCTTTACAATGGATATCTGCGTCCTACTACCAAGATGTATTTTCTGCATGGCTCTGGGGAGGCCAGCAATCGTGATCGCCGCACGTTATGGTGTGTTAGGTTAGGTTTCGGTATATTACGCTGGGATTGGTTAGCAGGAGGTGACTGCGACTTTTTTTGCTACAAACTGCTATTCGGCGGACTTCTGCGATCTACAGTGCTCTAGAATGTTCTCCTTGACGAGGGGAAGCCCAGCAATGATTGTCTCGTCACGTTACACTGAGTTATGTTGCGTTCCCTTAGGACATGCTGGGCTGTTTGGTTAGGATATCTTCTACCTTCGTCCTCTGCACTGAAATCCGGTGGATCCCTTAGCCCTACTATGCTCTAATATGTACTGCTTGTCTGTGTGTAGGTCAGTAATGGTGTTCTCGGCAGATATGTTTGAGTTAGATTTCGCTGTGTTATGTCGCGTTTCGTTAGGTTAGGATATGGAAGCTTTGACTTTTGTGCTATACACCGCTATTCAGTGGATACCTACGCCCTGCATTGCTCTACTGTACTCTGCTCGACTCTCGGGATGCGAGCAGTTGTGGCCGTGGCACGTTAGGTTGGGAAACGTTACGTTTGGTTAGGTTATGTTAGGTTTGGAATGGTTACGGTAGCTTCGACTTTCGTGCTGTACGCAGTTATTCGGTGCATCACTGCCCTCCACTCTGCTCTTCCCTAATCGGCTGGACCCTGGGGGGGGCAGCAATATTGGTCGCGTAAGGTAATGCTGAGCTTGGCTACAATATGTTAGGCTATGTTAGTTTGAGTTAGGCTTTGGTATCTTTCAATTTTCTGCTGTACATTGCGATGCGATGGACTTCTACACCCTAGCCTTCTCTAACAGGATCTGCTGGGCTCTGTGGAGGACAGCAATGGTGGTGGCGGCGCGTTAGGTTGCGCTTGGATACGTTTGGCAGTGTTAGGCTATGCTGGGTTTGGCTGTGTTAGCTACGACTTTAGCGCTACGCACTGCAAATCTATGGACTCCAGCGTCCTATTATGTGCTATCACGCTCTGCTTGCCGCGGGGGACGCCAGGAATAACGGTCGCGGCACGTTAGGTAGAGTTATGTTACGTTCGGCTTGGTAAGGTTTGGCTAGGTTAGGATGGGATAGCTATGCCTTTTGCCTATGCACTACTATGCAGCGGACTTCTGCGCTCTATTGCGCTCTAATATGATATGCTTGGCTTTGAGGAGGAGAGCAGACGTGGTTTCGTCTCGTAGCCTTTGGTTAGGTTAATTTCGGTTATGTTGCGATAGGCTAAGTTAGGAAAGGGTAGCTTTAACTTTTGTCCTGCATACTGCTATTCGTTGGATTCCTGCGCTCAGCCGTGCTCTAATATGAACTGTATGTCTCTGAGGAGGCGAGCAATACCGGTCGTGGCACGTTTGGCTGTGCCATGTTTCGTTCGGTTAGTTTAGGTTAGGGCATGTTTGGTTAGGATGGCTTTGACTTTTGTGCTATACACTGCTGTTCGGCGAGTTTCTGCGTTGTACTCTGCTCTAGCGTATTCAGATTGGCTGCTTGGACGCCCGCAGTATTGGTCAAGGAACGTTTGTCTGATTTACGTTACGCTTGGTCATGCTACGTTTGGCTAGGTTAGATTAGGGTAGCTTAGGTTCTTGTGCAGTACAACGCAATTCGGTGGATTCATGCGCCCTACATTGCTCTTCTATACTGTGCTCGGCTCCGGGGATGCCAGCACCGTGTGGGGTCGGCACAGTTAGTTGAGCTTGGTTACGCTTCGTGGTGTTGCGATTGGTTAGGTTAGGAGAGGGTACCTTTGACTTTTTTGCCGCATATTGCTTTTCGGTTGACTTCTCTGCTCCACTGCGCCGTAATATGCTCTGCTCTGCTCATGGAAGTGCAGAAATAGAGCGCGCGGCATGTTAGGATAAGTTAGGTTGCGTGTGGTTACGTCAGGTTAGGCTATGCTTGGACAGCATAGCTTAAACTTTTGTGTTGTACGCTGCAATTAGGCGGATTGCTGCGTTCTACATTGCACTAACAAACCCTGCTCGGCTCTCGGGAGGCCAGCAATGAGGCTCGCGGCACGTTAGGTTGGGTTATATTTCGTTTGGTTAGGTTCGGTTATGATGTATTAGAGTAGGATAGCTTCGACTTTTGTCCTACACAACGCTACTCTATGGGCATCTGCGCTCTTCAGTTCGTTTTCACACACTGCGTGTATCTGTGGTCGCCAGGAACAATGCTGTCGGCAGGTAAGGTTGATTTATGTAACGTTTGGTTATGTTAGCTTGGCTAGGTTTGTTAGTGCTGGCTATGGCTTTTGTGCTATTCGCTGCTGTTCTGTCGACTACAGCGCCCTACATTGCTCTGCTATACGCAGCTTTGCTCTCGTGAGGCTAGCGAAAGTGGTCGTTGCACCCCACGTTGTGTTACGTTACGTCTTGTTCTGTCACGTATTGCCAGGTTAGGGGAAGATAAATTAAATTCTTGCGTTATACATTGCCATTGGGTGCATATGTTTGCTCTACTGTGCTCTAATATGCTCTGCTAGCCCCTCGCGACACCGGCAATGGTAGTCTCGGCACATTAGGTTTAGTTCGGCTACGTTTGGTTAGGTTATGCTGGTTTGGGTTAGGTTTCGATAGCTTTGTCACTCGTGTTATACACTGTCATTCGGTGGAATTCTGCGCCCTTCTGTGCACTACCATACTCTGCTCGAATCTGAGTAGGCCAGCAACAGTGGTCGTGGGACATTACTTTGTGTCATTTTACGTTTGGCAATGTCGCGATTTGTGACATTACGAAAGGACGGCTATGACTTTCGTACTACACACTGATATACGGTGTACTTCTGCACTCCCCATAGATATACTATACTATGCTCGATTGCAGTGTACAGCACAAAAGTAATAGCTATCCTATCCTAACTTAACCAAACGTAATATAACCAAACGTACCCTAGCTGAGCATATCGTGAAGAGACTGCGTTTGCTGGCCTCCTCAGGGCCAAGCAGAGGATATTTGAGTAATTCAGATTGTTGAAATCCAACGAGCAGCAGTGTATAACATAAAAGGCAATGCTGTTCTATCCTAACCAATCCAAACGGGACATAGCAAAACGATATATAACTCAACCTGACGTGAGGCGACAAATATTGCTGCCATCCCAGAGGCAAGCAGAACATAATGGAGCATAGTAGACCGCGGAGATCCACCAAATTGCAGTGCATAGCACAAAAGTAAAAGCTAACCCGGTCAAACGTAACCTAACGTTACCTAGCCGAATGTAACTAGACAAAACCTGACGTACCGCGACCACGGTTGCTGGTATCCCGAGAGCTAACCTGGGCATGTTGGAGGAGCGTAAAGCTCAGAAGTCCATAGAATGGCAACGTTTATGTGAAAAGTCAAGGCAATCATATCCTAATCCAGACTAACATAACCTAACCAAGCGTAACATATCTCGACCTAACGTCCCGAAACCACTATTGTTAACCTCCCGAGAGAAACGCAGAATTTACTAGAACGCAGCAGAGCGCAGTAATCCACAGCACCGCAGTGTACAGCGAAAATGTCAAAGACATTCTAACCCAACCTGTCCAAACCTAACCTAACCGAACGTAGTCTAACTAAGCACAACGTGCCGCGACCACTATTGCTGGCCACCGCAGAGCCAACAAGAACATATTAGAGGAGAGTAGGGTGCAGAAATTCATAGGATTCCAGTGTGCAGCCGAAAGGACAAAGATATTCAAGCCTATCCCAAACTAAACTAACCTAACCTATCGTAGGAGGACTCATTCTAACGTGCCGCAGCCACTATTGCGCGCGTCCCCAGAGAGGAGCGGAGTATAGTAGAGCAATGTAGAGCGCAGGGAACCATCGAATAGTAGTGTATAGCACGAAAGTCGAAGACACCCAAACCTAAACTGACATACCGAATCTACGAAAACGAAGCGTAGCTCAACTTGACGTGCCCCGACCACTATTGCTCGCGTCCCCGCAGTCGTGCTGCGTGTAGTAGAGCAGTGTAGAGAGCAGAGATCCACCAAATAGCAGTGTATGGAAAAAAAGTCGGGGATACCCTGACCCAACCTGGCCTAACCGAACCCAGCCAAACGTAGCATAACTGAACACAAAGCCACGAGGCCGCTACTGCTGGCATCCCCAGAGCCAAGCAGGATACGGTAGAGCACAGCAGATGACAGAAATCCACCGAATAACAGTGTATAGCACGAAAGTAGAAGATATCCTGACCAAAATTAGCACAACCTAACCTAACGAAACGTAATCGAACTCAAAATGACGTGGCATGGACACCATTGGTCGCCACCCCAGAGTCAGGCCGAGCAGAGTAGAGCAATGTGTAGCGCAGAATTCCACCGAATAGCAGTGTATGGCACAAGAGTCCAAGAGAACCTAGCCATGCCTTCCTAACCCACCCTAACGAAACGTAACACAACTCAAACTAAAGTGCCAATACCACTATTACTGGCCTCCCCAGAGCCAAGCTGAGCATACTAGAGCACACTGGAGCGCAAAAGTCCACCGAATAGCAGTATATAGCCCAAAAGTCAAAGCTATACTATCCTAACATATCCAACCTTAATTGAACCAAACGAAACATAACTCAACCTATCGTGCCCCGACCACTATTGCTGATCTCAAAATAGTCGAGCAGCACTTACTAGGGGACAGCAAGGCGCAGTAGTCCATTGAATCACAGTGTACAGCACAAAAGTGATATCTATCCGGGACTAACCCAAGCTAACTGGACCCATCCAAACGTGCCTACCACGTCGTGACGCGCCGCGGCCACAATTGCTCTCATTCCCAGAGTCGAGCAGGGTATAGTAGATCAACGTAGAGCTCAGAGATCCACCGAATAGCAGTGAAGAACGCAAAAGTCGGGGACACCACGACCTAACCTGGCATAACCTAACCTTCCCTAACGTAGCATAAACCTACAAAACGTACGGCGACCGCTATTGATTGCTTTCGTAGAGCAAGCAAAGCATATTAGAGCGCAATAGAGCGCAGAAATCCACAGAATATCAATGTACAGATCAAAGGTCGAAGTAGCCTATCCTAACATAGCCAAACGTAACATAACAGAACGAAACGTAACGCAACCTAACTGAACGCGACCACTATTGCAGAACTCCACACAGACAAGCCGAATGTACTAGGGAGCAGTTGTGCGCAGAGATCCACGGCACAGAACTGAATAGCACAAAAGTCGAAGGCATACTAACCTAACGTAACGTAACCAAACGCAGCCTCTCCCAACATAACGTGTCGCGGCCATTGCGCCTGGCCTGCCCATAGCCTATCAGAATGTAGTACAGCACAGTAGAACACAGATATCTGCCAAATAACATGGTAGAGCACGAAAGTCAAAGTTTCTCTGACCAAGCATATCCTAACCTTACCAATTCGAACGTAACCTAACAAAACCTGACGAGCCACGACCACTATTGCTCATCTCCCCAGAGTTGAGCTGAGTATAGTAGAGCAATGTAGAGCGCAGGAGCCCTCCGAATAGCAGAGAATAGCGCAGAAGTCAAAGTAGCTTGTCCTAATGTATCCAAACGTAGCATATAAAAACGTAAGCTGACTCAACCTACATTACGTGATAACTATTGCTGACCTCCGCGGAGACAGATAGAGTGTACTAGATCGCAGTAGAGCGCAGAAATCCGCCGCATTGGAGTGAATAGCACAAAAGACCCAGATGACATGACATAACCTGACCTAGCATTAACAAGCCGAACGTAGCATAACTCAAAAGATCATGCCGCGACCACTGCTCCTGGCCTCCCCAGAGCCAATTATAATGTAGCAGATCGCTTTATGCTTCAGAAATCCATCGAATAACAGTGTACAGCACGAAGCTGTGCCTACCCTAACCGAATACAGCCTATCCTGCCATAACCTGTCGTAGCATAACCCAAACTTACGTGCCACGGCCGTTATTGCACGCCTCCCCAGAGTCAAGCACAGTATAGTACAGCGTTGTAGAGCGCAGAAGGGAACCGAATAGCAGTATAGATTACAATAGTCAATGAAGTCCTAACTAAGCCTTCCTAACCTACTTATCCCTATCAAACGTAGAGTGACTGGAGGCAGCGTGACGAGACAATTATTGATGTCCTCCACACAGCAAGGCAGCGCACATTTGAGCATATTAGAGCGCAGATATCATCCGAATAGATGTGAACAGCGCAGAAGTCAACGTATCCTGCCCTGACCTATCCAAACGTAACATATCCAAACAGAGCCTAACTCTACCTAACATGACGAGACACCTATTGCGCCTCTCCACAGTGTCAAGCATAGTATATTAGAGGACAGCAGCGCGCAGAAATCCACCGCGATGCCGTGAATAGCACAAACGTCGAAGATACCCGGACATAACCTGGCCTTACCTAACATAACCGAAAGTATCGTAACTAAAAATAGCGTTGCGCGGGCACTGCTCCCGGCCTCCCTGAGCCAATCAGGGTGCAGCAGAGCACAGTCGACCACAGAAACCCACAGAATGACTGTGTATGGTAGGATAGTCAAAGGTAACCTAACAAAACTTACCATAGCATAGCATTCCAAAGCGTAACCTAACTCCACCTGACGTGCCACGAGCACTATTGCTCCCCTCCTCGGAGTCAAGCAGAATGTAGTAGAGCAGTGTACAGCGCATGAGTCCACCGATAGCAGTTTATAGCACAAACGTGAAAGAAACCATAACTGGGCCATCCTATCATAACCTAACCAAACGTAACCTAACTCAACCTGGCCTTCCAGGAATTCTATTGCTGGATACCCCAGAGCCAAGCAGAGCATGCTATAGCACATTAGAGCGCGGACACCCACCGTATAGCGGTGCACAGCACAAAAGGTGAAGTAGCCTATCGTAACCTATCCAAACTCAAAATAACCGAGCGTAACCTAACTAAACCTAAAATGACGAGACCACCGTTGCTGTCCTCCATAGGCACAAGAAGAATGCCCCAATTTACAGTATAGCGCAGAAATCCACCACAATGCCGTGAATAACACAAAAGTCGTAGTTACCCTAGCATAAGCTGACCTAACCTAACTTAAACAATCGTAGCGTATCTCAACGTAACGCGCAGCGACCACAGACACTGGCCCGCGCATTCCCAATCAAAATGTAGTACAGCACGGTAGATAACATAAATACCCCGAGTATGTGTGTGTAGCTCGAAAGTAAGGGCTATCCGAACAATGCTTTACCTAACCTAATCTTACCAAACGTAACAAAACACAACCTGACGACGTGCCACGACCTTTCTTGCTCACCTCCCCAGTGTAAAGCAGAGTATAGTAAAGCTGCGTAGAGCGCATAAGTCCACCGAATAGCAGCTTATGGTACAAAAGTCAAAGAAATTCTAACCGCACCGTTCCTAACTTAAACTAACGAAACGAAACCTTACTTAACCTAACATGTCGAGACCACTATTTCTGGCCATCCCACAGTAAAGAGGAGCACGTTGTAGCACATTAGAGCGCACAAATCCAACGAATAGCAGGGAATAGAGCATAAGTCAGAGTAACCTATCATAGCACAGCCTGACATGACGAAACCACTATTGCAGGCATTCACAGAGACAGGCAGAACGTGCTAGAGCAAGGTAGAGCGCAGAAAATCACCGCATTGCAGCGAATGGCACAAAAGACATTGATATCCCAGCATAACCTGACGCAACCTAACGAAATCAAACGCAGCATAACCCAACATGACGTGCCGCGACCACTGCTGCTGGACTCCACAGAGCCAAGCAGAATACAGTAGAGCTCAGTAGATCACAGGAAGACGCCGGACAATAAGTTATAGCTCGAAAGTCGAAGCAATCCTGGCCAAACATGACACAACATAACCTAATCGAAGGTAGCATTCCACAAAATAACGTGCTGCGACCACTATTGCTGGCCTGCCCAGAGCGAAGCAAAGTGTTCTAGAGCAAAGTAGTGCGCAGAGATCCATCGCATTTCAGTGAATAGCACAAAAGTCGGAGGTGTCCTAAAATAACATGACCAAACCTAACCTAACCAAACGTTGTCTAAGTCATCATAACCAGCCGCGACCGCCATTGATGGCCTCCGTGGAGCCGAGCAGAACAGTGTAGCATTCAGCCGTGCTCAGATTGGCCTCCGTGGAGCCGAGCAGAACAGTGTAGCATCCAGCCGTGCTCAGAAATCCTCCGAATAGCAGTGTATATCGCGAAAGACGTAGATAACCTGTCCAAGCCTGACCTATCGTATCATATCCAAACATAGTATAACACAATATTACCTGACGAGACCAATATTGCTGGCCCCCTTAGACCCTAGCAGAGCATACAGCGTACTGTAGAGCCAAGAAATCCACCGTATAGAAGTGTACAGCGTAAAAGATAGAACTACCCTATCCTAACGTGAGCTAACGTACGTAATCCAAATTAAACTAGCCAATCCTAACTAGCCTAGAACACTATTACTGGCCACCCCATTGCAAAGCAGTGAATATTCGAGGAGAGTAGAGTGCCGAAGTCGGACCCATAGATTGTCGATGCATTGCACAAGAGACTAAGGCTTCCGAAGCGAACCCAAGGAAACCTTACCTAACCAAACGTAGCTTAACCCAACCTAATGCGCCGCAGTCCCAACTACTGGCCTACCGTCAGCAAAGAGGAGAATATTTGATCACAGTCGAGCGTAGAAATCCACCAAATAGCAGCGCATTGCACAAACGTAAAAGCTGTCACAAACGAACATAACCAAACCAAGCCCAACCAAGCGTAATATGACACAGCAGAACGTGCCGCAACCACCATACCAGGCGCCCAGAGGCCAGCAGATCGTGACAGCACACAGAGGAGCTCAGAAGTCCAGATAATAGCAGGGTGTAGCACAAAAGTCAAAGCTATCCCAACCTAACCAAGCATAACCTAACATATCCGAACGCAATCGAACAGAACCTAACGTGCTGCGACCACTATTGCTGACCTTCCTAGAGTCGAGGAGAGTATATTAGGGCAACGTAGAGCGCAGAAATCCACCGAAGAGCAATGTGTAGCACATAAGTCAAAGGTATCCTTACCTAACCGAAGCAAACGTTACCTAACCTGACATAGAAGAACTCATCATAACGAGCCGCTACCGCTATAGCTGGACGCCACAGGGCCAGGCGCATTTGAGTAGAGCACCGTAGAGGGCAGGTATCCAACGAATAATTGTGTATAGCACGTACGTCAAAGCCATACAAACCAAACGTAGCCTAACCTAACCTAACCGAACGCAACATAACACAGCCTATCGTGCCACGACCGCTATTGCCTGTCTCCCCAGAGGTGATCAGAGTGTAGTAGGGGAATGAAGAGCGCAAAAATCCACCGAACAGCAGTGTACAGCACAAAAGTCAAAGACATCCTGTCCTAACATTACAGAACGTAACATAACTCAACCTATCGTGCCGAGAACACCATTGCCGGCCCCCCAAGCGCCATGCAGAGCATATTAAAGCACCGTGGCGCGGGTTTCCACCGAATAGCAGTGTATAGCGGATAATTTCCAGCTACCCTCTCCTAGCTTAACCAAACGTAGCAGAAGCGGACGTAGTGTTGCCGACATCACGTGCCACGACAGTTGTTGCTTGCCTCACGAGAGCTGAGCAGAGGATAGTAGAGCATTATGGAACGCTGGAATGCTCCGAATATCAGTGTACAGCTCAAAAGACAAAGCCAAAATAACCAAACCTAACCAAACTTAACCGAACCTAACCTAGCCAAACATAGCATAACCGAAACTGACATATCGAGGTCACTGTTACTGTAATCCCCAGTGTCGAACAGAGTATAGCAGAGCACAGCAGAGCACAAAAGTCTTTAGAATATTAGTGTTGAGCACGTCTGTCAAAGCTATCGCAACCTAACCAGACCAAACATAACATAACCAAACGTGCCGCGACTAGTATTGCTCGCCTCCACAGAGCCAAGCAGACCATAATACAGGAGAGTTGTTCGCAGGAATCCGTAGGATCGCTGCGTATAGCAGAAAAATCGGAGCCGACCAAGTCAAACCAAAGGTAACATAACAAAGCCGAAAGTACACCGTTTGGACCTAACCTACCGAGACCACTATTGCAGGCGTCCCCAGAGCCAAGCAGAGCACACTACAGCACAGCAGGGCGCAGAAATCCGCCGATTATACACGCACAACGCAAAAGCCGGAGGCATCCTGACCAGACGTAGCCTAATCTGACCTATCTAAACGTAACCAAATCTAACATATCCAAACGAAGCCAATCCTAACCTATCGCGCCACGTAGAGCGAGGAAATCTACCGAATATCAGTGTATAGCACAAAAGTCGAAGTTATCTTATCCTAAGCAAACGTAGCATAAGCAGACGTTACGTATCCCAGCCCGACATGCCAGGAGAGCTATTGCTGGCCTCACGAGAGCTAACCAGAGTATATCAGAGCAACGTAGAATTCTGAAATATTGCGAATAGCAGTGCACAGCACAAAAGTCAAAGCCATCCAAACCGAAATTAACCAAACCTTGTTTACCAAACCTGACCTAACCAAAAGGAACCAAGCTAAGCCAATCGTGCCACGTCCACTATTGCTGGCCGACCCTGAGGGAAGCTGATACTAGTAGAGCGACGCAGAGCGCAGATATCGACTGAACAGCAGCGTAAAGCACAAAGGTCATAGCCGCCATGTCCAAACCTATCCGAACCTAGCCAAGTCATTCTTAACGTAACTCAACCCAACGAGATGAGGCCGCCATTACTTCCATCGCCAGAGCCAAGCAGAACATACTAGGGCAAAGTAGAGCGCACATATTCAACGCATATCAGTGTATAGGACTAAAGTCAAAGCTGTCAAAAGTATACCCAAACCAATATAACCCAACAAAACGCAGCGTAGCTCAAGTTACCGTCGCGAGAACACTACCACTGGCCACCCCAGGGTCAAGCAGAGTACAATAGAGCCATGTAGAGCGTAGAAATCCTCCGAATAGCAGTTTATAGCACAAAAGTCAAAGCTATGCTTACATACCATAACCAACCGAAACATTACCAAACGTAGCCTAACAAAGCCTCTCGTGCCATGACCACTATTACAGGCCTCCCCGGAGCCCAACACAATATACTGGAACAAAGTAGAGCGCAGAGAGCCACCAAATAGCCGTGTATAACGCAAAAGTCAAGGCCATCCTAAACGAACGTAACCTAATCTATACCTTATCAAATGAAACATAACACATCTTATGGTGCCACGGCCGCTATGGCTAGACTCCGCAGAGTCGGGCAGGGAATAGTAGGGCTACAAAGAGCGCAGAAATGCACCGAGTAGCCGTGTAAAGCGCAAAAGTCACAGTTATGCTATCCTAACCGAACAAAATGTAACATAGCCAAACGAACCTGACTGAACCTAACATGCCTACGTCAAAATAGCTAACCACCCCAGATCAAAACAGAACATATTAGCGCACAGTGGAGCGCAGGGACCCACCGAACTGCCGTGCATAGCACGAAAGTTAAGGCCATCGCTTCCCAACCTAGCAAATCGTAACACAGCGAAGCCTAATATGACGCAGAATAACGCGCCACGACAACTATAGCAGTCCCCCCGAGGTTCGAACAGAGTATAGTTGAGGAGAGTAGAGTGCAGAACTCCGCCGAACAACAGTGTATAACACGAAAATCAATGGTGCACACACCTAGCCCAGACCAACGTCACTTAACCAAGCGTAGCAGAACTTAACCTAACGTGCCGAGAGCAATATTGCCGGCCTCCCCTGCTTCAAGCAGAGAATACTTGAGCAAGGTAGAGCGCAGAAAACCACCAAACATATGCCGGTAGCACAGAAGTCAACGATATCCTGTCCGAAATTAACCAACCGTAACGTAACCAGACGTAACGTAACACAACCTGACGTGCAACGAATGCTACTTCTGGCCGCGCGAGAGCTAGGCAGATTGCGGCTGAGCAATGTGGAACGCAGAAATCGCCCGGACAGTAGTTTATAGCAA
The DNA here is from genome assembly GCF_001483705.2 of Eufriesea mexicana. Classification (NCBI taxonomy): domain Eukaryota; kingdom Metazoa; phylum Arthropoda; class Insecta; order Hymenoptera; family Apidae; genus Eufriesea; species Eufriesea mexicana. The sequence continues at coordinate 74,815 of NW_016909526.1, read as the reverse complement.
AATGTAGGAGGTACCCTAACACAATCTGTCCTAACCTAACCTAGTCAAACGTAACCAATCCCAACCAAACCTGCCTAACCCGAAATAGCTGGCCTTCCCACCGCCAAGCATGGCATATTAGAGGAGAGTAGAGCGCAGTGTTCGATAAGGTGGATGTGTATAGCACGAAATTCACGGATATCCTGACCCAACCCAAACAAACCTAACCTAACCAAGCATAACCTAACACAACCTAACACGCCGCGGCCATAATTTCAGGCATTACCAGTTCAAAGCAGGGCATATTAGATCACAGTAGGGCGGAGGAATCCACTGAATAGCAATGTACAGAAAAAAGTCAATGCTACCCTATCTTATCATAACCAAACTTAATATGGCCATACGCAATCTATCTCCAACTAACGTGCAGAGACCGCTATTGCTGGCCTCCCCAGTGTCAAGCAGAAAATACTAGAAGACAGTAGATCCCAGAAATCCACCGCATATCAGTGTATGACACAAAAGGCAAAGCTATCCTAAACACACTTAGCATAACCTATCCTAACAAAACGAAACATAGCTGAACTTACGGTGCCACGACCTTTATGGCTGATATCCCCAGAGTCGAGCAGCGAATAGTAGAGCTATGAGGAGCGCGGAAATCCACCGTGTAGCCGTGTAAAGCACAGAAGCCAAAGCTATGCTATCCTATCCTAACCAAACGTAACATGAGCGGACGTACCGCAAGCCAACATGACGTGCCACGGCCGCTATTGCTGGCCGCGCTAGAGCTAGGCAGAGTATAGCAGAGGAATGTGGACCGTTGAAATCTCCCGAATAGTAGTGTATAGCAAAAAGTAGGAGGTACGCTATCCCAATCTGAGCCAACCTAACCGAGTCAAACGTAACCAATCACAACCTAGCGTGCCAAGCCTACAATTGCTGCTCTCCCAAGCACAGAGCAGGGCATATTAGAGGAGAGAAGAACGCCGTGTTCCATAGAGCGGCAGTGTACTGCACGAAATTCAAAGTTGTTCTAACACAAACAAAGCATACCTAACCTAACCGAGCATAACCTAACCCAACCTAATGCGCCGCGGCCACTATATCAAGGACTCCATGACCAAAGCAGGGAATATTACATTACCGTAGCGCGCACAAATTCACTGAATAGCAGTGTACAGAACGAAAGACGAAGCTATCATATCCTAGCCTTAAAAATCTAACCTAACCAAACGTAATATAGCTCAAACTAATGTGCCGCGACCACTACTGCTGGTCTCCCCAGTTCCATGCAGAACACATCAGAGGAGAGTAGGGTGCGGAAATCCGTAGAATCACAGTGTACAGCTGACATATCGAAGCTGACCACACCTCACCTATGCTAACATAAACATGCCAAACGCAGCCTAACACAAACTAACATGCCACGGCCACAATTTCTGGCCTCCGCAGAGCAAAGCAGAGCACATTAGAGTACAGTGGAGAGGAGAAATCCACCAAAAAGCTGTATGCAGCCAAAAGTCAAAGGTACCTCGTCTTAACATAACCAACTGTAACACCGCATAACGTAACCAAACTCAACGTAACGTGCCGCCACCATTTTTCTGGCCTCCCCAGTTTCAAGCAGAACATAAAGGGGGGAGTAGGTCGCTGACATCAATGGAATAGCAGTATACAACAGAAAAGTCAAGGATATCCAGACCTAACCCAAACACGCGCAACCTAACCTAACGTAGGCAAACTCAAAGTAACGTGCCACGACCACTGTTGGTGGCCTCCACAGGATTTACCAGATTAGGGTAAAGTACAGTGGAGCGCAGGGATCCACCGAATGACTGTGTATAGCACGAAAGTCAAAGCTACCTTAACCAAACGTAGCATAACCTAACACAACCATACGTAACATGTCTCAAACTAACGTGCGGTGACCCCAGCTGCTGGCAACCAGAGGGTCGAGCAGAGTACAGTAGAGCAACGCAGAACACAGGATTCCATCGAATGGCCGTGCAAAGCACAAAAGTCAAAGCTATGCCATCCTAACTATGCCGAGCCTAACCTAACACAACGTAGAGGATCTAAACCTAACGTGCCTATATCAACATTGCTGTCCTCTCCAGAGCCAAGGAGAATGAAATAGAGCACAGTAGACCGCAGAAATTCGCCGCATTTAAGTGTAGAACGGAAAAGTAGAAGATACCATACCCTAACCTGACCTAATCTAACCCAACCGGACGTAACCAATCCCAACATAACGTGCCTATCACACTATTGCCTGCCTCCATATCGCCGAGCAGGGCATACTAGATCAGAGTAGAACGCAGGGGTCCACGGGATGGTAATGAGTGGTACGAAAGTCAAAGATAGAAAGTCCCAACCTATCACAAACAAACCTAATCTAACCAATCGTAGCCTAACTCAAGATAGGGCGCCGCTGCCATTATTTCTGGTACGCCACAGCAAAGCGGGGTATGTTAGATCACAGCAGATCGAAGAAATCCACCGAAAAGCCGTGTGTAGCACAAATCTCAATGGCATCATTACCAACCTTAACATACCCTAACGTAATCAAACGTAACCTAACGAAGCCTAACGTACCACGAGAGCCATTGCTGGCATCCCCAGAGTCGAGTAGAGAATAGTAGAGCAACGAAGACGGCATAGTCCCTCCGAATAGCAGTGTGTGGCACAAAGGTCAAAAACCTTCTAACCAAACCTGACCCAGCCTAACCTACCCAAACATGAAATAACTAGACCTAATGTGCCGAGACCTCTATCGCAGGCCTCCCCAGGGACGAGCAGGGCATAGTAGAGCAATGAGGAACTAAGAAATCATTCGAATAAGTGTGTATAGCGCAAAAGCCATAGTTATCGTATCCTAACTTAGCCAAACGTAACATAACCAATTGTGACCAAACTCTACCAACGTGACTGCACCGCTACTGCGGACTTCACCAGAGCAGAGCCGAATATACTAGAGCACAGTAGACCGCAGAAATCCGCCGCACAGGGGTGTAAAGCTGAAAGGTAAAAGCGACCCAGATACAACCTGACCTAACCCAACCCAAGCAAATGTAACCCGTCCCAACCTAGCGTGCTATTCCACTATTGGCGGCCTCCACAGCGCCAAGCAGGGCATGTTAGAGTTGTACGCAGAGGTCCATAGAATGGCAGTGCATTGTACGAAAGTCAAAGGTATTTCAACCTATTCCAAACAAACCTAGCCTAACCAACCGTAAACTAATTCATCATTACGCGCCGCTGCCGCCGTTGCAGGTATCTCCACAGCAAAGCAAGGAATGTTAGATCACAGCAGAAAGCATAATTCCTCCTAACAGCAGTGTACAGCGCAGAAGTCAAAGCTACACTCTCCTACCCCAACCAAACGTAACACAGCCGAACGTAAGCTAACACATCCTATCGTGCCTTGAAAGACATTGCTGGCCTTCATAGAGCCAAGCGGAATATACAAGAGTGCTGGAGTGCGCATATATCCGCCGGAATGATGTGCAAGGCGCAAAAGTCATACGTACCCTAACCTGACGTGACAAAACCTAACAGAGACAAACGAAGCATGTCTCAACCTAACGTGCCAAGGACACCACTGCTGGCAACGCCAGAGGCAACCAGAACACATTAGTGGAAAGTGGAAGGCAGAAAATCCATAGTATAACAATGTATATCAGAAATGTCAAAGGTACACCGTCCTGTCCCAAACCAACAGAAAATAGAATAACGTAACATGACTCAGCATAACGTATCGAGACCACTATTTCTGGCCTTCCCAGATCCAAGCTGAAACATTAGAGCACTACAGTGCGCAGAAATCCACTTAAGAGCAGACTATAGCTCTAAAGGCATAGCTATCCTCTACTAACCTAGAGAATCGTAAAGTAATCGAACGTATCCTAACTTACCCTGACGTGCGGCGACCACAATTACTGGCCCACCCAGAGCCAAACAGGGCATACGAGAGCGCAGTGGAGCGCAGAAATCCAACGAATATCAGTGTACAACACAAAGGTTAAAGATATCCCGACAAAGCATACACCATTCCAGCGTAACCAGACGTAACCCGACTAAACATAACATGCCGAGACCACACTTCCTGGCCTTGCCAGAGCCACACTGAAAATATTAGAGCACTGTAATGCGCAGAAATCCATTTAGTAGCAGAATACAGCACTAAAGGGAAAGCTATCCCCTCCTAACCAGACCAAGCTTGCCATTACCAAATGTAACATAGCTCGGCATAACGTGCAGATACCGCCATTGTTGCCGTCCCCAGAGACAAGCTGGACATACTAGAGCATAGCGGAGCGCAGAAATCCATCGAATAGCAGTGTGCAGCTCAAAAGTTAAAGCTATCCTGACTAATTTCAGGCTGAACCAACCAAATGCAACGTAACATGACTAATCATAAGGAGCCGAGACCACTGTTGCTGGCCTTGCCAGAGTCAAGCTGAAAACGTTAGATCACTGTAGGGCGCAGAAATCAGCCAAATGGCAGACTATAGCACTAAAGTCGTTGCTATCCTCTCCTGACCTAACCAAGCGCAACATAACCAAATGTAAGCTAACCCAACCTAACTTGCCATGACCACCATTGCTGTCACCACAGAGTCAAGCGGAACATGTTAGTGGAGACTAGAAGGCAGAAATCCATATAATAGCAGTGTATATCGGAAAAGTCGAAGCCACACGAACCAAACCCAGACCAACATACCATATCCGAACGTAGCCTAACACAATCTAACGTGCCGAGACCACTATTGCCGGCCAAACAGAGCCGAACTGAAAACATCAGAGCACTTTAGGGCGCAGAAATCTGCTTATAGCTGACAATATCACTAAAGTCGCAGCTATCCTTTTCTGACCCAAAAAATCCTAACAATACCAAACGTAAAATAACGAAACCTAACGTTCCGGGGCCACTATTGCTGGCCTACACAGAGCCAAGAAGAAGACATTAGTGGAGAGTGGAACGCAGAAGTCCGAAGGATCGCCGTGTATATTAGACTAGTCTATGCTTCCCATGCCTAGCCCAAACCAACAGAACATAGCCAAACGTAGCCTTACTCAGCCTAACGTGCCGAGACCGCAATTTTCGCCCTCCCCGGAGCCAGGCAGGACATAGTAGAGCACAGTAGAGCGCAGAAATCCACCGGATAGCAGTGTACAGTACAAAAGTTAGAGCTATCCTGACAAAAATTAGCCTGACGCAAACTAACCGAACGCAACCTGGCTTATCATAGCGTTCCGAGTCCACTATTGCTGGCCTTGCCAGAGCCAAGCTGAAAATATTACAGCACTGTATGCCACATAAATCCTCCTAATAGTAGACTATAGCACTAAAGGCATTGCTGCCCTTTCGAAACCTAGAGAATCATAAAATTACCGAACTTATCCTAACTTACCCTGAAGAGCCGCGAACACTATTACTGGCCTCTCCAGAGACAAGCAGGACATACTAGAGCAGTGTAGAGCGCAGCAGTCGACCGAATAGCCGTGCACAGCACAAAAGCTAAAGCTATCCGAACCAAGTATGGCCTAACCCAACTTAACCGATCGTAAACTGACACGCCATAGCGTGCCGATGATACTATTGGGGGCCTTCCCAGAGCCAAGCTTCAAATATTAGAGTACGGCAGGGCGAGACGTCCAACTAATAGGAGACTATAGCACTGATGTCATAGTTATCCTCTCCCAACCTAACCAACCGTAACATAACTGAAAGTAACGTGCCGCGATCACAACTGCTGGCCTCCCCAGAGCCAACCTGAGCACATTAGTGGAAAGTAAAAGGCAGAAATCCATAGAATAACCATGTATATCAGAAATGTCAAAGGTACACCATCCTAACGCAAACCAACAGATAATAACCGAACGTAACATGACTGAGCATAACGTGTCGAGACCACTATTGCTGGCCTTCCCAGAGCCAAACTGAAAATATTAAAGCACTGTAGGGAGCAGTAACCAACCTAATAGCAGACTATAGCGCTAAAGTCAAACCTATCCTCTCCTAACCTAGACAATCGTATCATAACCAAGACGTAAACAAACTGCCAATTATGCCGCGACCACTGCTGCTGGCCTCAACAGAGCCAAGCAGGACACATTAATGGAGAGAGGATTGCAGAAATTCAGAGAACCCTAGTGTATATCAGAATAGTCAAAGGTATCCAAACATAACCCAAACCATCAGAACTTACCAGAATATAACCTAACTTAGCCTAGCGTGCCGAGACCGCGATTTTTGCCCTCCTAAGTGGCAAACAGGGCACGTTAGGGCACACTGGAGTGTAGAAATACTCCCAAAAGCAGTGTGCGGAGCAAAACTTGAAGCTATCCTGATCAATCTCAGTCTGACCCAACCCAACCGAACGTAACCTGACACATCTTAACGAGCCGATACCAACATTGCTTGCCTTCCCAGGGCCAAGCTAAGAGGATTAGAGCATTGTAGGGCGCAGAAATCCTCCTAATAGCAGACTATAGGACTAAAGTCGCAGCTATCCTCTCTTAACCCAACCAATCGTAGCATTACCAAACGTAACATAACTCGACCTATCGTTCTGGGACAACCCTTGCTGGCCTACCCAGAGCCAAGCAGAAGACATTAGTGAATAGTGGAAAGCAGAAATCCATACAATCGCAGTGTATATCAGAAAAGTCGAAGCTACTCACGCCTAACTCAAATCAACGGGATAAAGCCAAGTATATTATATATCAAACTAACGTGCCGATACTGCTATTGCTGCCTTCCCCAGAAGAAAGCATCGTATACTAGAGCACAATAGAGCACAGAAATTCCACGGAACAGCAGCGTACAGCACAAGAGATAAAGCTGTCCTAACCAAACATAGTCTAACCCAACCTAACCGAACGTAATCTAGCTCAATGCAACGTTCCGAGACAACAATTGATGGCCTTCACAGAGCCAAACTAAAAATATTAGAGCACTTCAGGACGCAGAAACTCACCTAATAGCATGATATAGCTCTAAAGTCAAAGATGTCTTCTCCTAACCTAACCAATCGTAACATAATCGAGCGTAACCTAACTCATCCCACAGTGCCGCGGGCACCATTGCAGGCCTCCGCAAAGCCAAGCAGGGCACATTAGTGTGGAGTAGATCGCAGAAATACATAGAATCGCAGGGTACATCAGATAGAGTCAAGGCCAACGATGCATAACCCAAACCAATAGAACATATCCAGAAAGAGCATATCTCAACCTAACGTGCCGAGACCGCTATTGCTGCCCTCCCCAGAGCAAAGCAGGACGCGCTAGAGCACAATAGAGCGCCGAAATCCACCGAATAGCAGTGTACGTCACGAAAGCAAATGCTACATTTACCAAACTTAGCCTAACTCAACCTATCCGAACGTAGCATGACACATCGTAACGTGCCGATACCGCTATTGCCGGCTTTGCCAGAGCCTAGATGCAAATATTAGAGCACAGTAGGGCGCAGAAATTCACCTATTATCAGACCATAGCACGAAAGTCAAAGCTATAATCACCTAACCTAGTCAATCGTAACATAACGAAACGTAACATAGCTCAGCCTAGCGTGCCGCAGCCGCTACAGCTGGCATCCGCTGAGCCAAGCAGAGCACATTACTGCAGAGTAGGGCGCAGAAATCCATGGAATCGTAGTGCATATCGACCAAGTCGGAGACATACAAACTTAACCTAAACAAACTGACCATAAGCAAACATAGCGTAACACAGCCTAACGTGCATACACCGTCATTGCTACCCTTCCCAGAGCCAAGCATGATTTACTAGAGCGCATCAGTGTGCAGAAATCCAACATATAACGGTGTAAAGGACGAAAGTTGAAGCTACCATAACCAAACATTGTCCAACACAGCCTAACCGAACATAACTAGATTATACGTAACGTGACGAGACCACCATTGCTGGCGTTCCCAGGGCCAAGTTGAAAATATTAGGGCCCGGTAGGTCGCGGAGATCCACCTAATAGCGGACTATAGGACTAAAGTCAAAGATATCCACTCCTAACCTACCCGATCGTAACATAACCAAACGTATCCTAACCCAACCTAACGTGCCGCGGAGGCTACTGCTACCCTCTACAGATTCAAGCAGCACATACTAGAGCACAGTAGAGCGCAGAAATGAATCGAGTTTCAGTGTACAGCACAAAAGTTAAAGCTGCCCAAATTTAGCCCGAACAAACCTAACCGAACGTGACATGACTCAACATACTGTGCAGAGACCACTATTGCTGGCCTTCCCAGTGCGAAGCTGAAAGCATTAGAGCACTGCAGGTCGCAGAAGTCCAACTAATAGCAGAGTATGGCGATAAGGTCAGACAACCAATCCTAGCCTAACAAATCGTGACAAAACCAAACGAAACCTAACTCTTCCTTACATGACCCGAACACCATTGCTGGCCTTCCCAGAGCCAAGCAGAACACACTACTGGAGAGTAGAACGCAGAAATACGTAGAAACGCAGTGTACATCTGAAGAGTCAAGGCCAACGAAGCATAACACAAACCAACAAGGCATATCCAAAAAGAGCATAGCTGAACCTAACGTGCCGAGGCCGCTATTGCTGCCCTCCCTGGGGCAAAGCTGGACGTGCTAGAGCACAGTAGAGGATTGAAATCCACTGAATAGCAGTGTTCAGCACAAAAGCTAGAGCTATTCTGTCCAATCCTATCCTGACCCAACGTAACCGAACGTACCCTGACCCAACATAAAGTGCCGCGACCACTATTACTGGCCTTTCCGGTGTAAAGCTCAAGATATTACAACGCTGTATAACGCGAGAGTGTACCTTATAGCGGACTATAGCACTAAGGTCAAAGCTATCCCCTCCTAACATTGCCAAGCGTAACATAGAGAAACGTAACATATCTAAACCAAACGTGCAACAGTCACTACTGCTGGCCTTCCCAGAGCCATGCGAAACACGTTATAGGAATGTAGGACGCACAAATCCAGTTAATCGCTGTGTACATCAGAAAAATCAAAGCTACCCTGTCCTAGCCCAAGCAAACGGAACATAGCCAAACATACTTTTAATCGTCCTAACCTGCCGTGACCGCTATTGCTGCCCTCCTCAGGGTCAAGCAGGACAGACTAGAGCGCAGTAGAACGCAGAAATCCGTCCAATGGCAGTGTACAGCGCAAAAGTTAAAGTTACCCTTAGCAAACGTAACCAAACCCAACCAAATCTAACGTAAACCGACTCACCGTAACGTACCGAGACCACCCTTGCTTGCCTTGCCAGAGCCAAGCTGAAAGCATTACAGCACTGTATGACGCAGCAAACCACATGATAGCAGACTACGGCACTATGGTCAAAGCTACCCTCTCATAAAGTAACCAATCGTATCATAACAAAGCGTAACCCATCTAAACCTGACGTGCCGCGACCACTGTAGCTGCCCACCCGAGAGCCAAGCAGAACACATTAGTAGAGAGTGGAACGCAGAAATCCATAGAATCGCAATGTATATCCGAAAAGTCATAGCTACCTATACCTAAGCCAAACAAACAGAACATAACCAAACATAGCCTAACTCAAACTAATGTGCCGAGACATTTATGGCTGCCCTCCCCAGGGCCAAGCTGTTCATGCTACAGCACAGTAGATCGCAGATACTCGCAAAAGATCGGTGCACAACGCGAAAGTTTAAGCAACCCTGCCAAAGAGAGTCAGGCCCAACCTAACCGAACGTAACATGATTCAACATAACGTGCAGAGACCACCATTGCTGGCATTACCAGAGCATGCTGAAAATATTAGACGGCTGTAGTGCGCAGAAATCCACATAATAGCAGACTATGGCACCAAAGTCGAAGCTACCCTCCCCTAACCTAACCAATGGTAACTTAACTAAACGAGACCTAACTCACGCTAACGTGCCGCGCCAACTATTGCTGCTTGCCGCGCAAACTATTGCTGTCTTCCCCAGCACCAAGCAGAACACGATAGTGGAAAGTGGAACGCAGAATTCCACAGAATCTTAGTGTATACCAGAAAGGTTAAAGCTACCCATACGAAAACCACACCAAAAGAACATATCCAAACATAGCATAAGTCATACTAACTTGCCGAGACAGTTATTGCTGCCCGCCACGGGGCCAAGGTGGACATACTAGAGCACAGTAGATCGCAAAAATCCACTATATATCAGTGTACGGAACGAAAGTTATAGCTACGCATACCAAACTTGTCCAAACCCAACCTAACCTAACGTAACCTGATTCAACATAACCTACCGAGTCCACCATTGCTTGTTTTCCCAGAGCCAAGCTGAAAGCATTATATCGCTGTAGGGCGCAGTAGTCCACCTAATAGCAGACTATGTCACCAAAATCAAAGCCATTCCCTCCTAATCTAACCAATTGTAACATAAACAAACGTAACATAACTCACGCTATCTTACCGCGACAATCATTTCCGGCCTCCGCAGTGCCAAGCAGAACACATTAGTGGAGAGCTGAATGCAGAAATCCACAGGATCGAGTGTATATCAGAAAAGCCGAAGCAACCAAAGGCAAACCCAAGCCAACACAACAAAACCAAACATCGCCTAACACAAACTAACGTGCCGAGACCGATATTGCTGCCCGCCACAGAACCAAGCAGGACAAACTACAGCACAGTAGAACGCAGAAAACAACCATATATTGGTATACAGGACGAAAGTTAAAGCTACCCAAATCAAACACAGCCAAACCCAACCTAGCACAACGTTACATGATCCAACATAACCTGCCGAGACCACTATTGCTGGCCTTCCCAGAGCCAATCTGAAAATATTAAAGCCCTGTACGGATCAGAAATTCATATAATAGCAGACTATAGCACTAAAGTCGAAGCTATCATGTCCTAACCTGACCAACCGCAACATAACTGAAGCTAAGGTTCAGAGACCGCTATTGTTACCGTACCCAGAGCCAAGCTGGGCATACTAAATCACTGTAGAGCGCAGAAATCCTCCGAATGGCAGTGTACAGCGCAAAAATTAATGCTATCATGACCAGACATTGCCTAACCCAACTTAAGAGAACGAAACTCGACTAAACATAACATGCCGAGACCACTATTGCTCCCCCCCCCCCGGAGCCAAGCAGCACATATTCGAACACAGTAGAGCGCTGAAGTCAGCCGTGTAGCGGTGTACAGCGCAAAAGTCAAAGCCATCCTATACTCACCTAACCTAACGTAACTTAACCAAATGTTATATATCTCAGCATAGGCTGTCTAGACCACTATTTGCGGCATCCCCAGTGTCATTCAGAACGCACTGGTTCCCAGCGGAGCGCAGAAATCCACCGGACAACAGTTCATACCACGAAAGGCAAAGCTACCCAAACCTAACTGGGACAAACGTGTCCAAACCAAACGTAGCATGACTCAACCAGACGTGCCGAAACCACCATTACTGGCCTCCCAGAGTCGAACAGAGTTTTGTAGAGCAGTGTAGGGCGTAGAAATCCACATAATATTCGTGTGTAGTACAAAAGTCAAAGCTAACCTATCCTAACATAACCAATCGTAGAATATATAAACCTAAAGCTAAGAGACCTCTATTGCTGGCCACCCGAGAATGGAGCAGCGTATAGAGGAGGACTATGGTGCGCATGAATCCACCGATTAGTAGTGTACAGCACTAGAGCCTTAGCTACCCTCTCTGAACATAACTAGACGTAACATAACCAAATGCAACATATCTCTGACAGACGTGCCGACGCCAGTACTGCTGGCCTCCCAATAGCCCAGCAGATCATACTAGGGCACTGAAGAGCGCAGAAAACCGCCAAATATACGTATATAGCACGTAAGTCAAAGCCATCCTAGCCATACTTAAACAAACCTATCCTAACCGAACGAAACATAACCAAGCCAAACGTCCCATGACTGCTGTCGCTGGAGACTCCAGAGAGATGCAGATACTAGTAGAACAATGCAGAGCGGTGATATCGACCGAACAGAAGTGTATAGTGCAATAGGCAACTATCCTAGTCTAGACAAGACAAGCGTAACGTATCACAACCAAGCGTGCCACGAACATTATTTCTGGCCTCCCCAGTGAATAGCAGAGCGTATCAGAGCGCAGTAGAGCACAGAAATCGACCGCAAAGCAGTGCATATACAAAAGTCCAAGCTATCCGATCCTAACCTAAGCAAACGTAACTTAGCTCAACCTAACGCGCCAAGGCCACCATTGCTTGCCTCCCCAGAGCCAAGCAGAACGTATGACAGCACATTGGAGCCCAAACATCAACCGTACAGAGGTGTGAAGCACAAAAGTTAAAGCTATCCGATCCTAACATATCCAATCGTAACATTACCAAACGTAGCATAACACAACCTATCGCACCACAACCACCATTGTCGGCCTCCATAGAGCGAGGCAGAGTATTCTAGAGCCAAGAGAAGTGTAGAAAGCCACCAAATGGCAATGTATACAGAATTCAAAGGTATCCTACCGTAACCTAACAAAACGTAACAAAGCAAAACATGACATAACCCAAACTAACGCGCCGCTGCCACAATTTCTGGCCTCTCCAGAGCAGAGCAAATAGTATTAGATTTCATTAGGGCGCCGAAATCCGCCGAATAGCAGTGCATGGCACAAAAGTCAGAGATATCTTAAACAAGCATAACCTAGCCTAACGACACAAAACATAACATAACTAAACCGAACGTGCCGAGACCACAATTGCTGCCCTCTCCAAAGCCAAGCATAACATATTAGAGCACAGTAGGCTGCAGAAGTTCACCGAAAAGCAGTGTGTAGCACAAAAGTCAAAGCTACCCTGACCAAGCCTAACCTAGCATAACCTAACCAAACGTAACATAACTCTGCCTATCGTGCCACGACGGCCATTGCTGGCCTCCCCATGGTGGAAAAGGGTGTAGTAGAGCAATGAAGGGCGCAGAAATCCAACGAATAATACTGTATGACACAAAACTCAAAGGTAACCAACCTAAACATTACCAAACGCATCATAAACAAACGTAACCTAACACAACCTAGCGCACCACGTCCACAATTTTTGACCTCCCCAGAACAAAGCAGAGAATATCAGATTTCAGTGGAGCACAGAGATCCTCCGAATAGTTGTGCACGGCACTAACACCAAAGCATTCCTTGCATAACCTAACCAAACATAACATATCCAGGCGTAACTTAACCCAACCTAGAGCGCAGGCGCCACTATTGCTGGCCTCCCCGGAGCCAAGCGGAACATACTAGGACACAGTGGAGCGCAGGAGTCCAGGGAACAACAGATTATACCAACGAAAGCCAAAGCTATCCTAACTGTCAATGCATAGCTCGAAAGTCAAAGATATCCCAACCTAACCAAACAAACTTAATCTAACCGAACGTAACACAACCAATCCCAACGCGCCGCGGTTTCTATTACAAGCATTCCCAGATGAAAGCAGGGAATATTAGATCACAGTAGAGCCCGTAAACCCGCAGAATAGCAATGTATAGCGCAAAAGTCAATGCTACCCTATCCTAACATAACCAAACGTAACATTGGCGGACGTAAAGTTACCCCACCTGACGTGCCACCATCACTATTGCTGGCTTCCCAGAGACAAGCCGAACGTACGGGAGGAGACTATAGCGCAAAGATGCATAGAATCGCAGTGTACAAAAGGAAAGTCAAAGATACACAGACCGTGCCCAAACTAACATATCCCATCCTGACGTGGGAAACCCAACGAAACCTGCCGCGGCTGCTATTGCTGTCACCCACAGTGCTAAGCAGTTTTCCACGTAGCAGAGTAGAGGGCAGGAATCCACCGAATAGCAGTGTATAGCACAAAGGTCAAAGTTATCCTATCCTAATGTAACTGAACGTTACCCAACCAAACGTAACATAACTCAACTTAACGTGCCGAGAGCACCATTGCTGGCCTCTCCATCGCCAAGCAGAGCATGCTAGAGGACAGAAGAGCGCAGAAACCCACCGAATAGCGATGTATAGCGCAAAAGTCGGAGACACCCTGACCAAACTTAACCTAACATATCCTAACCAAGAGTAACCTAACGCAACCGAACGTTAGACGACCGCCATTGCTGGCATTCCAGAGACAAGCAGATGCTAGTAGAGCAGCGCGGTCGCAGATATCGATCGAATTGCAGTGTAAAGCACGATAGTCAAAGCTATCCTATCCTAACGCGCCGTAGCCTACCATAACTGCACGTTCCCTAACTCAACCCAACTTGCCGCGATCAATATTGCTGGCACCCCGAGAGTTGCTCAGACTATAGTATAGCAATGTAGCGCGCAGGCATCCGCCGAAGAGCATTTTTTAGCACAAAGGTCTAGGATATCGTATCCTAACCTAACCAAACGTAACATATGCAAACGAAGCCTAACTAAACCGAACGTGTCAGGACCACTATTACTGTCCTCCCCAGAGTCGAACAGATTATAGTGGAACAATGTTGAGCGAACAGATCCACGGAATATCAGTGCATGCCACAAAAGTCGACGATATCCTTTCCTAACCTAACCAAACGTGACATAACATAACCGAACGTAACTTAACATACTACATCCTAACACAGCCTAACGTGCCATGACCACGACTGCTGGCCTGCTCGTCCCCAAGCAGAACATACAGGAGGAGAGTGCAGAGTAGAGGTCAATAGAATGGCATTGTATAGCAGAAACGTCAAAGAAATCTAAGCGCAAATCATGTTAACATAACCTAACCAAGTATAAACTGACTGTACCTAACACGCCTACACCACGGTTTCTGATCTCCACAGAGCAAGGCAGAAGGTATAAGAGCACAGGAGAGTGCAGGAATCCTCCGAACAGCAGTGTATATCACAAAAGTTAAAGCCATCCGCTCCTAACCGAACAAACCGTAACATATCCGAACATAACATAGCTCAGAACACTAGCGGCGAACACTACTGCCGGCCACCCCAAATTCGAACAGAGTGTAGTAGAGCACAGTAGAGCGCAAAATTGCACCGAATAACAGTTTATAATAAGTAAGTTAAAGCTATCCATACCTAACCCAAACTAACGTGACGTAACCGAACGTAGCCTAACTCATCCTAACGTGCCGAGAGTAACATTGCCGGTAATCGCAGAGCCAAGCAGAGCATATTGGATTGGAGTAGGTCGCAGGAATCCTCCGAAGAGCAATGTACATCACAAAAGTCGAAGCTTAACTCACCCTGAAGAGCAATGTACATCACAAAAGTCGAAGCTAAACTCACCTAACCCGACCAAGCGTAAAATAAACGAACTTAACGTATCCCAAACTGTGATGTCACGGCCGCTATTGCTGATCGCACGATAGCCAAGCAGAGTATAGCAGAGCAATGTGGGACGCCGTAATCGATAGAGTGGCAGTGTATAGCACAATAGTCAGAGCTATCCCAACCAAACCTGATCAAACCTAGCATATACAATCTGAACATGATTCAACCTAAATTGCCGAGGCACCACACCTGGCGCCCCCAGACACAGGCAGAGCGCGCTAGTGCACGGTAGAGCGCAGAAGCCCATAGAATGGCACTGTGTAGGACAAAAGTCAAAGCATTCCTAATCTAACGCAACGTAACCTTACCTAACCGTACGTACTCTAACTCAATCTAACGTGCCGCCACCACCATGTCTGGACACCCTATTGTCGAGCAGAGAATAGTAGACCAATGTACAGCGCAGAAATCCGCCCAAGAGCAGTGTATGGCACAAAAGTCAAAGCCACCCTGACCATACGTAGCCTAACCTGACATAGCCGAGCGTATCCTAGCTCAACCAAACGCGCCACGACCGCTATTTCTGGCCTCGCCAGGGACATACAGATGCTAGCAGAGCAACGCAGAGCGCAGATATCGACCGAATGGCAGTATACAGCACAAAAGTCATACCTATCCTAACCAAACCATTCCTAACCTAGCCAGGCCAAGCGTAACATAACTATACGCAACGTGCCGAAACCACTATTGCTGGCAACCATACAGCCAAGCAGAACATATTAGAGCGCTGTAGATCGCAGAAATCCGCCGTATAGCAGTGTACAGGCAAAAGTCATATCCATCCAATCCAAACCTATCGAAGCATTATCTGACCAAACGTAGAATAACTCAACTTAACATCCCGTGACAGCTATTGCTGGCCTCCCTAGAGACAAGCAGAATATGATACATCGCAGCAGAACAGAAAAGTCCACCGAATGTCAGTGTACAGCAGAAGAGCCTAATCCACCCTGTTGTAACTTAACTCAACGAATCATAACCAGACGCAACTTAACTCGCACAAACGTGCCGAGACCAACACTGCTCTCCTGCCAAAGGCAAAGCAGAATAATCTAGATCACAGTTGAGAGCAGGAATCCACCGAATAGCAGCGTATAGCACAAAAGTCAAAGCCATCCTAACATAACCTAACCTAACCTGACCCAACCTAACCAATCGTAACACCTCCAAACGTAACGAAGCTAAACCTAACGTGCCGCCACCACCATTGCTGGCCACACCATAGCCAAGCAGAGAATACTAGAAGAGATTAGGGCACAGAAATCCAAAGGATCACAGCGTCCAGCAGAAAATTCAAAGATACCCAAACATAACTTGCCCTAACCAAACCTAGCCAAACGTAGAATGACTAATCCTAACGAGTCGAGACGTCTATTGCTGGCCTACCCAGTACCAAGCAGTACATATTAGAGCCCGGTAAAGCGTAGAAATCCAACGAAATCAGTGTATAACACAAATGTCAAGGTCATTCTAGCCAAACGTAACCTAACCTAACCGAACCGAACGTAATCGAACACACCCTGTCGTGCCACGACGGTTATTTCTGGCCTACCTGCTATCGAGCATAGTATAGTAGATCTATGGGGAGCGCAGGAATACACCAGATAGCTGTGTACAGCACAAAAGTCAAAGCCATCCTCTCCTAACCTGACAAATCACGACAGAGAAAAACGTAACATAACTCAAAGTAACGTCCCGCGAAATCTATTGGCGGCCAACCCAGATTCGAGCAGAATACAGTAGTACACAGAAGTGCGCAGGATTCCACCGAATGAGAGTGTTTAACACGAAAGACAAAGCCATCCATACCTAACCCAAACCAACATAACCTAACCAAACATAGCCTAACTAAACCTAACGTGCCCAAACTACTATTGCCGGCGTCGCCAGAGCCAAGCAGAGCATATTAGAGCACAGTGGAGCGAACATATCCACCGAATAGCATGACATAACGTACATGACATGACATAAGCGTGACAAAACAAGACGTAAAGTAACACAATCTGTGGTGCCACGACCATTTTCGCTGGCCTCACGAAAGCCAAGCAGCGTATAGCAGAGCAGTATAGTGCGCTGAAGTCGACAGAATAGCAGTGTATAGCACAAAACTCAAAGCTATGCCAACGAAACCTAGCCGAACCTAACCAAACCAGACGTTACATAAATCAACCTAACCTGCCGGCGGCATTACTCCTGACGTCCACAGAGGCAAGCAGTGTGTGAAAGCGAACTGAAGAGCGTAGAAGCCCATAGAATAGCATTGCGTAGGACAAAAGTCGAAGCTATCCTAATCCAATATATCATACCCGGACCTAACCAAACGTAATCTAACACAACCTAACGTGCCGCGACCATCATTCCAGGCCTCCAGAGAGCCGAGCAGGGTTTCGTAGAGCAACGTAGAGCGCAGGAATCCACCAAATTGCAGCGTATATAACAAAAGTCTAAGCTATCCAGTCCTACCCACACTAAACCTGGCCTAACCGAACGTGGCATAACACAAACTAACGTGCCGCGACCGATATTCCAGGCGCTCCCGGAGACAAAGTGTGTGTGATAGAGCACAGTAGAGCGGAGAAATACATTGAACAGCAGTGTGTAGCACAGAAGTCACAGCTAGCCCAACATAACCCAGTATAACCTAGCACAGCCAAACGTAAGCTAACTGACCCAAACTTGACGCGACCACCATTGCTGTGCTCCCCAGATCCATGCAGTGCATATTAGGGGAGTTTATGGCGCAGAAATCTATAGAGTGTCAGTGTACATCAGCAAAGTCTAAGTTATCCAAACCTAACGCAAGCTAACCTAGCCTAACCAAACGTAACCTAACACAAAGAAGCGTGCCACGGCCACTATTGCTGGCATACCCAGAGGCAAACGAAGGATAGGACATCAATGCAAATCACAGATATCGGCCAAATAGCAATGTATACCACAAAAGTCAAAGCTACCATTACCATACCAAACCCAACTTAACCAAGTCATACGTAACCTAGCACAACCTAACGTGCCTAGAACGCTATTACTGACCTCCCCTGGGCAAAGCAATATACAGTGGGGCACAGTAGAGCGCAGAAATCTCCCGAATGACAGTGTATAGCACATAAGACAATGCCATGACTTCCTGAACTAACAAATCATAACATAGCCTAAGATGACATGACTCAATGTAACGTGCCGCGAACACTACTGCAGGCCTCCAGAGAGTCGAGCAGAGTATAGTAGGGCAACGATGATCACAGATATCCTCCGAATAGCAGTGTAAAGCGCAAAAGTCGAAGCTATCCTATACCAACCTGACCAAGCGTCATTAAGTCAAACGCAATATAACTCATCCTTACGTGTCGAGAACACTATTACTGCCATCCCCGGAGCCAAGCAGAACAAATCAGAGGAGTGTAGAGGGCAGAAGTCAATTAAATGGCTGCGTATAGCACAAAAGTCAAAGATAGCCTAACCGATCCCAAGCAAACGTAACCCAGCCAAAAGTAACATAACTGACCAAACGTAACGTAACTACACCTAACCCGCCACGACTGCAATTGCTGGCATGCCGAGAGTCGAGCAGAGTTTAGTAGAGCATCGTATAGCGCAGAAATCAACCGTATAGCAGTGTGTGGCACAAAAATCAATGGTACCCTATCCCAACTTATACAAACGTAACATAACAGAACGCAACATAACCCTGCCTAACGTGCAGAGAACACTACCCCCGGCTTGCCGATAGCACAGCAGAATATACTAAAGCACCATATAGCGCGGACATCCTACGAATAGCGGAGTATAGCATAAATGCCACAGCCACCCCAACCTAACCTAACCTAGCGTAACAAATCAAGGGTAACCTAGCACATCCAAACGTGCCACGACCACCATCGCAGGCTTTCCCATCGGCAAGCAGAGGGTAGTAGAGCAATGCAGATCGCATATATCGACCGAATAGCAGGGTACGGCACAAAAGTTGAAGCTACACTAAACATACATATCCAAGCTGAACGTAACGTAGCTGAACCTAACCTGCTAACCCTAAGCCGGGACCAGAGTTGCTGGCCTCCCCAGAGCCATGCAGGGCACATTAGGGTACAGTAGAGAGCAGAATGGCTGTGTATAGCACTGAAGACAAAGCTAACCTATCCTAAAATAGCCAAACGTAACATACCCGATGGTAGCCTATCTCAAACTAACGTGCCGAACATACCATTGCTTGCCTCTACGGAGCCAAGCAGAACATACTACAGCAAAATAGAAGGCAGTAATCCACAGCATTGGAGTTTACAGTGCAAAGGTAGTAGATATCCTAGCCTAACCAGACCAAACATGACAAAACCAAACGTAACCAAATTCATCCTATTGTGCTTAGATATCTATTGCTGACCTCCACAGAGGAGAGTAGAGCGCCGAAGTCCATAGGACGGCAGCGTGTAAAACAAAGGACAATGATATCCTAGCCTAACCCAAACTAACCTAATCTAGCCTATAGTAAACTAACAAAACCTAACCTGCCGCGGCCACGACTTCTGACCTGCCCAGAGCAAAACAGGGGGTATTGGGTCACAGTAGAGCGCAGAAATCCACCGAATAGCAGTGCATGGCGAAATTGTCACAGCCACTCTGGCCAAACCAGATATGCAATACCTAGCACAACCAAGCGTAGAATAACTAAGCCTAACACGCCGAGACCTCTATTTCTGGCCTTCCCACAGCTATGCAGAACATATTAGGGCAGAGTAGAGCCCCTAAAGTGAACCAAATAGCAGAGTATAGCAGGTAAGTCAAAGCCATCCTAACCAGCCCTGGCCAAACCTAACCTAACCAGACATAACCTATCAAAGCCTATCGTGCCACGACCGCCATTGCTGGCCTCCACAGAGCCATGTAGAGTACAGCAGAGCAACAACGGACGCAGAAATCATCCGAATAGCAGTGCATAGCACAGAAGTCAAAGTTACCCTAACCGAACCTAACCTAACGTAGCCTACACAAACGAAACACAACTCGACCTAATGTGACGGGACCACATTTCCTGGCGATCCCAGAGCAAAGCCGTGTGTGATAGCTCACGGTAGAGCGCAGAAGCCCATAGAATTGCAGTGTGTAGCACAGAAGGCAAATTTGTCCCAACCTAACCCAAAGAAACCTAACCTTACCGAAAGTAACTCAACTCAGCCTATCGTGCCTCGTCCAAAATTGCTGTCAACCCCAGTGCCATGCAGAATGCATTAGGCGAGAGCACGGCGCAGAAGTGCATACTATATCAGAGAACAACAGAAAAGTCAAAGATATGCAAACCTAACACAAACCAACGAAACCGAACCTAACGCAGACGAACTCACCGTAACGCGCCGCGAGAACTAATGCTGGCATCCCGAGCGTCAGGCAGGGTATAGTAGATCAGTGTGGAGCGCAGAAATCCACCGAAAAGCAGGGTACTACACAGAAGTCGAAGCTATCCAAACCCAACATAACAAAACGTAACTTAAACTAACGTAACATAACTCAACTTTACGTGCCGAGACCACTACAGCAGGCCTCCACAAATCCAAGCAGAATATACTAGAGCTCAGCAGAGCGTAGAAATCAACCGCATAGCAGTTTATAGCACTAAAGACAAGGCCACCCTAACCGAACTTATCCTAACGCAAGCAAACCAAACGTTGCATATTTGCACCAAACCTGCCGCGAACACTACTGATGGCCTCCCCAGAGACAAGCAGAACATAATAGAGCGCAGTAGATTGCAGGAATCCTCCGGATAGCAGTGTACGGCGCAAAAGTCAAAGCTACACTATCCTAACCCAGCAACACCTTGCACAACCATACGTAACACAACGAAACCTAACTCACCGCGACCACCATACCTGGCGGGCCCGGAGACAAGCAGAGTGTTACAGCGCACAGTAGAGGGTAGAAGTCCAGAGAATCGGCGTGTGTAGCATGAAAGTCAAAGATAACCCGACCCAACCAAGCATAACCTAACTTGACCAAACGCAATCGAACTCAACCTAACGTGACGCGACCACTATTGCTGGTCTCCGTGGGCCCAAGCAGATTAGATTAGAGCACAGTATGGGGCTAGCATCCACCGGATAACAGTGTATAACGCGAAAGTCGTAGCGATCCCAACCAAACATATCTTAACCTGACCTAACCAACCGTAACACAACTCAAACTAACGTGGCGCGACCACTATTGGTGGCCTCTCGAGAGTCGAGCGGAGTATAGTAGGGCAGTATAAAGCGCAGAAGTCCTCCGAATAGCAGTGTATACCGCAAAAGTCAAGGCTGTCCTATCCTAACCTGACCAAGCCTAACGCAGCCAAACGTGGCCCAACCCATCCTCACGTCCCAAGGCCGCTATTACTGTCCTCCTAGGGGCCAAGAAGAACATATTAGTGGAGAATAGAGCGCATAAATAAATAGAATGGCAGTACTTAGCACAATAGTCGAATCTACCCTATCCTAACGCAACCAAACGGAACATAACCGAACGTAGCCGAACGAAACCTACCACAACATATCGTGTCAGGACAGTTATTGCTGGCATTGTCACGGTCGTGCAGAGCGTAGTAGAGCAACGAAGAGAACTGAAATCCTCTGAATAGCAGTGTATAGCACAATAGTCAAAGTTATCCTATCCCAACTTAATAAAACGTAACATAACCAAACGAAACCTGACTCAACCTAACGTGCTTTCACCGTTATTGCCGACCTCTCAGAGCGAAGCATAATACGCCAGAGCACGGTAGACTGCACAAAACCGCCTCATTGGAGTGTAAAGCAGGATAGTAGAAGAAATCCTAACCTAACCTAGACGAACGTAACCCAACCAAACGTAACCAATTCCAACTTAACGTTGCCTAGTCCAATTTTGCTGGCCTCCCCATAGCTAAGCAGCGCATATTAGAATAGACTAGAACGCAGAAGTCCATAGAACGGCAGTGTATGCTATGAAAGTCAAAGATATCCCGACTTAACTCAACCAAACCTAATCTAACCACACGGAACCTAACCAAACATAACGCGCCGCGGCCACAATTTCTGATATTCCCAGAGCAAGGCAGGGAATATTAGATCACAGTAGAGTGCAGAAATCGAACGAATAGCAATGTATAGCATAAAAGCCAAAGCAATCCAAGCCTAACACAAGCAAACCTAACCTAGCCGAACGCAGCCTATCTCAACCAAACCTGACGAGAACGCAATTACTGAACCCCCAGATTCGTGCAGAGTACAGTAGACCGATGTGGAGCGTTGAAATCATCCGAATAGCAAAGTATAGCACAAAATGCGAAGCTACGCTACCGTAACCTAACGAATCTTAACATTACTAAACGTACCGTAACGCATCCTATCGAGCCATGGCCAGTAATGCTGGTCTCCCAGTGTCTGGTGGAGTATTTTAGAGCACAGTAGACCGCAGAAAGCCAGAAAATAGCAATATATAGCACAAGAGTCAAAGATATCCTGACCAAACCAGGCCTAACCCAACCTAGCCGAATGTAAAATAACTGACCCTAACGAGCCGAGAACTCTATTGCTGGCATCCGCAGAGCCAAACAGAACTTATTAGGGCATGGTAGATCGCAGAAAGTCGCCGAATAGCTGCGCACTGCACAAAAGTCAAAGCAACCCAATCCGAACACACACTTACCTAACCTAGCCAAACGTTCCCTAACCTAACCTATCGTGCCACCGCAAGCACTGCTGGCCTCCCTATGGACAAGCAGATGCTAGTAGCGCAATGCGGCTCGCAGATACCGACTGATTAGCTGTGTACAGCTCAAGAGTGAAAGTGATCCTAACAAAACATAACCTAACCCAGCCTATCAGAACGTATCCTGCCTCAACCAAACGTGCCGCGACCGCTAATGCTGGCCTCCACAGATTCAATCAGACGATAGTAGAGCAATGCAGTGCACAGGTGTGGACCGAATAACAGTGCATAGCACAAAATATAAAGCTATCATAACTAAACAAATCCCAAACTAGCCAAGCCATGTGTAACATAAATCGACCTAGCGTGCCGAGACCACAATTGCTGGCCCCCAGAGCCAGGCAGAACATACAAGGGCCCATTAGAGAACAGTTATCCTCCGCATTGCAGTCTGCGGCACAGAAGCGAAAGGTATCCTGACCTAACCTGTCCTAACCTGGCCAAGCCAAGCGTAACATGGCTAAGTATAACGTGCCGAGAGTAATCTTGCTGGCGCCACACAGACAAGCAGGGCATATTAGTGCAATGTAGAGCGCCGAAGTCCACCAAATAGCAGATAGCAGTGTAAGGCACTAAGCCAATGAGATCCCAGCCCTACATGTCCTATCCTATCCCACCCAAACGTAGACTAACTCAACCTAACATGCCGAGCCCACTATTGCTTGCCAGACCATCGCCATGCAGAACATATTAGAGGAGAGCAGAGCGCAGGAATCCATATAATCGCAGTGCACAGCACAACAGTCCTAACGTAGCCACATGTAACGTTACCGAACGTAGGGTAACTGAACCTAACGTGCAGAGACGACCATTTCTAGCCTTCCCACGGCCACGCAGAATATACGAGAGCGCAGTAGAGCCCTAAAATCGGCCGAATAGCAGCAGTGTATGGCACAAAAGTCAAAGTTACCGCAGCCAAACATATCCAAGCAAAGCCTAAACAAACTGAACGTAGCTCAACATAATCTGCCACGACCACTCTTCCTGGCACCCCCAGACACAATCAGAGTGTGACAGCGCTCAGTAGAGCGCAGAGGTGCACACAATATCAATGTCTAGCACGAGTCAAGTCTATCCTGTCCTAACAAGACCAAGCGTAACATGACAGAACGTAAAGTAACACAACCTAACGATCCGGGACCACCATTACTGGCCCCCTCAGGCCCAAGCAGAGAGTATTGAGGCATAGTAGAGCGCTGAAATCAACTGTATGCTGTGTTTACCGGGAAAGTCAAAGCTATAATATCCTATCCTGGCCAAACGTAACGTGACCCAACTAAACGTGGAACGAACGCTATTTCCGCCATCGCCACAGAAAACGATAGCATGTTAGAGCTCAGTAGAACGCAGAAATCAACCGAAAAGCAATGTACAGCACAAAAGTCTAAGCCTTCCTCTCCTAGCTTGACCAAACGTAACATGACCATGCGTTATCTATCTGTAACTAACGCGCGGAGACCACCATTGCTGGCCACCCCAAAGCGAAGCAGAGTGTATTATAGCACACTAGAGCGCAGAGATCCACCGAATGGCAGTTTATTGTGCAAAAGGCATAGGTAACATGTCGTAAATTAGCCAATCGTGCGACACCAAACGTAATCAAACACAACCTAACGTGTCGCCACCGATATTCCTGACCTCCCCAGTGCCATGCAGACCATATTAGAAGGGAGTCTGGCGCAGATATCCATAGAATCGCAGTGTACATCGGAGAAGTCAAAGATATCCAAACATAACGCAAACTAACGTAACCTGGCCTAACGTAGAAAGTCTCAACGCAACGTGCCGCGACGACTATTGCTGGCCCCCAACGGCCGAGCAGATTAGAGTGGAGCACAGTGGAACGCAGGCATCCATCGAATAACTGTCTATACCACGAAAGTCAAAGCAAGCCTCTCCAAACCATGCCTAGTCTAAAATTAAAAAACGTAGAGTAACTGAAACTAACGTGCCGCGACCACTACTGCTGGCCACCGCAGAGCCAAGTAGAACTCATTAGCGGAGAGTAGTACGCAAAGATCCATGGGATCTCAGGGTATATCCGGAGAGTCTAAGCTACCCCAATCAAACGCAAACAACCGGTTCATAACCAAACATAGCCTAACTCAACCTATCGTGCCAAGACCGATATATCTGCCCTCCCCAGAGCCAAGCAGGGCATACCAGAGCACAGTAGAGCGCAGAAATCCACCGAACAGCATTGTACAGCACAAAACTTGAAGCCATCCGTACCAAATGCAGCTCAACGCAGACTAACCGAATGCAGCCTCATTCGTCCTAACTTGCCGAGACCACCATTGCTGGCCTTGCCAGAGCCAGGCAGAAAATATTAGAGCTCTCTAGGGAGCAGCAATCCTCGTAATGGCAGAATACAGCACTAAAGACAATGTTATCCCCTCCAAACCTAATCAATCGTAACATAACCATGCGTAACCTAGCTCAAACTAACGTGCCGCGACCAGTGCTGCTGTCCTCCCCAGGGCCAAACAGAACACATTATTGGGGAGTAGGACGCAGAAATACATTAAATCGCAGTATATATCGGAAGAGTCAGACATACCCAAACATAATCCAAACAAACAGAACAACCAAACATAGCATAACTAAACCTAACGTGCCGCGACCACAATTGCTGGCCTCCCGAGAGTCGAGCAGTCGCTAGTGGAGCAACACAGAGCGCAGATATCGTTCGAGTAGCAGCGTATAGCACAAAAGACAAAGATACCCTTTCATAACCTAACCAAACGCGCCGCAGACACAATTTCTGGCCTCCCGAGTGCAAAGCAGAGAATATCAGATAACAGTAGTTCGCAGAAATCCTCCGACGTGTAGTGTATAGCACAATCGACCAAGCTATCCTATGCTAACCAAACCAAATGCATCATAACCAAACGCATCCTATCTCAGCCTAACGTGCCGAAAATACTATTGCTGGCCTCCACCGAGCCTAGCAGAACGTAGTAGATGAGAAAAGAGCGCAGAAATCCATAGAACCGCAGTGCGTAGAGCGAAATTCGAAGATATACTAACCTAACACTAGCAAACCTAACCCAAACAAACGTAACATATTCCAACCGAACACGCAGCGGCCACGATTCCAGGAATTCCTGGAGCAAAGCATGGAATATTAGATATGAGTAGAGTACAGAAATCCACCCAATTGCGGTCTACGGCACAAAAGTCCAATCTATCCTATCCTAACCAAACCAAACGTAGGATAACAGAACGCAACGTGCCTCAGACTGACGTGCCGGGACCAATATGGTTGGCCTCCCAATAGTCAAGCAGAATGCACCAGAACACGGTAGAGCGCAGGCAGCCATCGAATAGCAGTGTACAGCACAAGGGTCAAAACCAACCTCACCAAACATAGCAGAACCTTACATATCCAAACGTAACCTAACTGAACCAAACGTGCCACGACCACCATTCCCGGCCTCTCCAGAGTAAAGCGGGTGAGATTATAGCAACGCAGAGGACATATATCGATCGAATTGCAGCGTATAGCACAAAAGTCATAGCTAACACGACTAACGTTACGTAACCCAACAACGCGTACCACGTCCGCTGTTGCTGGCCACCCCAGGGACAAGTAGATGTTAGTGGAGCTACACAGCGTACAGGTATCGACAGAATAGTAGTGTATAGCACAAAAGTCAAAGTTATCCTAACCTAACTTATCCTAGCCTAGTCACGCCAAGCGTAACCTAACTCAATATAGCGTGAAGAGACCAACATTGCTGGCCTCTCCAGTGTCGAGGAGAGTATAGAAGAGTAACGTAGAGAGCAGAATGCCGCCAAACAGCAATGTGTAGCACAAAAGTCAAACATATCCTGACCCAACGAGGCCTAACATAACATACACGAACTTAGAATAACCAGATCTAACGCGCCGCGACCACTATTTCTGGCTTCCCCACGGGCAAGCAGAATATGATAGAGCACAGTAGAGCACGCAGGTCCCTAGGATGGCAGTGTATAGCACGAAAGTCAAAGATAACGTAACCTATCGCAAAGAAACCTAACCTAACCAAACGTAACATAACGCAACATAAAGCGCAGCGGCCATTATTTCTGGAATTTCCAGATCAAAGCAGGGAGTATGAGACCGCAGAAGAGCGCAGAAATCCACCGAATAGCTGTGTATAGCACAAAAGTGAAGGACAACCTGTACAACCATAGCCGAGCGTAGCGTACCAAGCGTAGCATGACATATCCAAACGTGCCGGGACCACTACAGCTGCCCTCCTCAGTGACATGCAGAACATATTAGAGCATCGTAGATCACACAAATCCACCGAATGGCGGTTTACAGCATAAAAGTCAATACTGCCCTGTCCTAAGCAAACCGACAGTAACATAGCCGTACGTCATATATTTCAAACTATTGTGCCGAGACCACTATTGCTGGCCAGTAGGGCCAGAAATCAACCGAATAGCAGTGTATAGCATGAAAGTCAAGGATATCCTGGAATAACATAACCAAACATAGCATAACCGAGTGTAATCTAACTCAAACTAATGTGCCTAGGCCGCTGTTGCTGACCTCCCCAGAGGAAAGCAGAGCATAATAGACGACAGTAGAGCACAGAAATCAACCGAATAGCCGTGCACACCACAGAAGTTAAAGCCATCATTTCCGAAGATAGCAATCCGTACCATAGCCAAATGTACAATAACTGAAAATAACGTGCCGCGGACACTACTGGTGGCCTCCCCTGAATCGAGCAGGGTATAGTAGTGCACAGTAAAGGGCAGAATTCCATCGAATAACCGTTTACAACACGAAAGTCAAAGGTATCCGAACATAACACAAACAAGCGTAACCTAACCGCACGTAGCATAACCCGAACTAACGTACAGAGACAACTATTACAGGCATCTCTGTTGCCAAGCAGAGCATATTAGTGCAGAGTAGAGCGCTCAGGTCCTTTGAATGGCAACGCATATCACGAACGTCAAAGATATCCCAACATAACCCAAACAAACTTAACCTAACCAAACATAGTGTAACTCAACCTAACACGCCACGATCTCTATTTCTGGACTCCACAGATCCCAGCAGAGCATATCAGAGCACAGTGGCGCTCAGAAATCCACCGAAAAGAAGTATGTAGCCCAAAAGTCAAAGGTACCATATCCTAACCCAAGCAATCATAGCACTACCAAACGTATCAAAGCTCAACCAAACGTGCCGAGAGCACGTTCCCTGGCCACGCCACAGACAATCAGAGCATATTAGAGCACAGGAGAGCGCAGAAATCCACGGCATATCAGTTTATAGCGCAATAGTCAAAGCTACCCTATCCTTACCTGGAGAAACGGAATAAAAGCGAACGTATCGTAACACAAACTGACTTGCTACGACTGCTATTGCTGGCCTCAGAAGAGCTAAACGGAGTATAGCAGAGCGACGTAGAACACAGAAATAGTCCGAATAGCGGCGCATAACGCAAAAGTCGTCGAACGTATCGTAACACAAACTGACTTGCTACGACTGCTATTGCTGGCCTCAGAAGAGCTAAAGAGAGTATAGCAGAGCGACGTAGAACACAGAAATAGTCCGAATAGCGGCGCATAACGCAAAAGTCAAAGCTATGATAACCTAACGCATCGTACCCTAACCAAGCCAAACTCAACCTAACTAAACCTAACGAGGGGCGTTCGCTATTCTTGGCCTCCCGACAATCGAACAGAACATGGTGGAGCTACGTAAAGCGCAGTAATCTACCGAATAGCAGTCCATAGCGCAAGAGTCTTAGCCATCCTATCCTATCCTAGCCACACGTAACATGACCGAACGTAACCAATACCAACCTAATATATGTCCAAGGTCCATAGAATGACAGTGTACAGCACGAAAGTCATACATATCCAAACGAACCCCAAACAAACCTATCCTAAACAATCGTAACCTAATAGAACCCGACGAGCAATACCACTTTTGCTCTGATCCCGAGAGTCGAGCATAGTATAGAAGAGCACTCTGGAGTGCAGTAACCCGCCGAAAAACAGTCTATACCAGGAAAGTCAAAGAGATCCAAACCTATCCCAAAACTAACATGACCTAACCGAACGTCGCCTAACTCGAACAAACGTGACGAGAAAGCTATTGCTAGACTCCCCGGAGCCGAGCCGAGTACTGTAGAGCAATGCAGAGTGTAGAAATCCTCCGAATAGCAGAGTATAGTACAAAAGTCGAAGCTACCCTATCCTAACCTAACCAATTGTAGCATTACCAAACGTATCCTAGCGCAACCTATCGTGCCATGACCACTAATGCTAGCCTCCACAGAGTCGAGCAAAGCATAGTAGAGCACACTAAATCGCAGAGAGCCACCAAACAGCAATGTATACCACAAAAGTCAAATATAGCCTAACTTAACCTAACCAAACGTAGAGTAACTAAACCAAACGTGCCGTGACCACTATCGCTGGCTTTCCTAGAGACAAGCAGTATATGGTTGATCACTGTAGAGCACAGAAGCTAATGGGATATCAGTGTTGAGCCGAAGTGCCAATGCTATCGTAACCAAACCCGACCAAACCTAACCTATAAAAACGTAACCAATCTCATTGTAACGCGCCGCGGCCAGTATTGCTGGCCTCCACAGAGACGAGCAGAGTTTCATAGAGGAGAGTAGAGCGCAGAAATCCATAGAATCGCAGTATATAGCACAAAAGTCAAATGTATCCTATCCTAACAAGCCAAACGTAACATACCCGAACGCAACATAACTCAACCTAACGTGCCGAGTGCACCATTTCCGGCTTCCACAGCGACAAGCAGAGCATATTCGAACAAAGTAGAGCGCAGAAATCCACACAGTAGCAGTGTATAGCGCAAAAGCCAAAGTAATACGTTCATAACCAAGCCAAGCGTAACCAACCGAACGCAGCATGTCTCAACCTGACGTACCGAGACCGCTGTTGCTGGAATGCACTGCCCCAATTTGAGCAAATGAGAGGAGAGTAGAGCGCAGAGATCCACCGAATAGTAGTGTATAGCGGAAAAGTAGAAGCCGTCCAAATAAAACCAAGGCTAACATAACCTAGCCAAACGTAACCTATCTCGACCTAACTTGCCGAGGCAACAATTGCTGGCCTCCGGTTTGCCAAGCGGTGCGTATTAATGGAGAATGGAGCACTGAGGTCCATTCAACGGCAATGCATATCACGAACGTCAAAGGTATCCCAACCTAACCAGAACAAGCTTAACCTAGTCACACGTAACATAACTCAACCTAACGTGCCGCGACCACTATTGCTGGCCTCCCGTGGGCCATGCAATACATATTAGAGGGGAGTAAAGAGCAGAAATCCATATAATCGCAGTGTATACCAAAAAAATCGAAGCACTCCAGACCTCACCATGCAAACATAAGCTAGCGAATCTTAACCTAACACAACCTAACATGCCACGGCCTCTATTTATGTCCGCCGAAGAGCAAAGCAGAGCATGTTAGAGCACAGTAGAGCTGAGATATCCACCGAGATGCAGTATGTAGCACACGAGTCAAAGGTAACATGTCCTACCGCAATCAAACCTAACCTAACCAAACTTATGTTAACCGAGCTTAGCGAGCCGAGGCCAATATTTCTGGTATTCCCAGAGCAAAGGTGGGAATGTTAGATTGCAGTAGAGCGCAGAAATCCACCGAATAGCAGCTTACAGCGCAAAAGAAAGAGACATCGAGACTAAACATAACATAACCTAACCTAACCAAAGGTAATATAACTCAACCAATCGTGCCACGACCGCCATTGCTGGCCACTCCAGAGACAAGCAGATGCTGGTACAGCAATGTAGATCGCAGATATAGACCGAATAGCGGTACAAAGCACAGAGGCCAGAGCCATCATAACTAAACTTTACCCAACGTAAACTAACCAAACGTGAACTGTCCCAACCAAACGTGCCACGACCGCCATTGCTGGCCTCCACAGATTCTAACAGACGCTAGTAGAGCAATACAGTGCACAGATATCGTCCGGGCAGCAGTGTACAGCATAAAAGACAAAGCTATCCTGATCAAACGTATCCTAACCTAACCAAGCCAACCGTAACCTATCCCAACCAAGCGTGCTGAGGCCACGCTTGCTGGCCTCCCCAGAGCGAATCAGAGCATACTAGAGCACAGTAGAGCGCTGTAGTCCACGGCACTGCAGTGCGTGGCACGAAAGTCAAAGGTATCCAAACCTAACCACTCCTAACCTAGCCAAGCAAATTGTAAAATAGCTAAACATAATGTGCCGAGAATTATATTGCTGGCCTCCCCAGAGCCAAACAGAACATACTAGATCACAGTAGAGCGCAGTAATCCTCCGCACTGCAGTGTACACCACTAAAGGCAAAGATATTCTAACTTAAAATGTCCAAAGCTAACATAACCGAACGTAGCATGACTAAACATAACGCGCCGCGACCACTATTGCAGGCCTCCCCAATGTCAAGCAGAACATATTACAGCATAGCAGAGACCGGAAATCAACCGCAGAGCTGTGTATACCAAGAAATTCGAAGCTATCCGAACAAAACCCCAACTGACATAACCCAATGAAACGTAGCATTGCTCAAACTAACGTGCCGAGACCAGTAGTGCTGGCATCCGCAGTGCGAAGCGAAGCATATTAGAGCAGAGCGGAGAGCAGGAACCCACCGAATAGCACTCTACAGCACAAAAGTCAAAGTTATCCTACCCTAACCAAACGTAGCATAAGCGGACGTAACGTAACCCAGAATGACAAGCACCAAAGCTATTGTTGGCCTCACCAGAGCGAAGCAGAGTACAGCAGAGCTATGTGGATCTTCGAATTCGCCTGAATAGCAGTGTGTAACAGAAATGGAGCACATATCCTAGCCTTAGCTGACCCGAACCAAACTAATCAAACGTAACCAAACCAAACGTAACGTGCCTAGCCCACATCTGCCGGCCTCCCCTCCGCCAAGCAGGGCATATTAGTGGAGGGCATTTCGCAGTGGTCCATAGGATGGCAGTGTATAGCTGGAAAGTCAAAGCTATCCTATCCTAAGCTTACCAAACGAAACATAACCGAACGATATCCATCCCAGCCTATCGTGCGGATACCACTATTCCTGTTCTCACCTTAGCCAAGTAGAACATATTAGAGGTGAGTAGAGTGTAGATATCAATAGGATCTCAGTGCATAGCAAAAGAGTCGAAGCTGCTCTATCCTAGTATTTCCATACGCAACACAACCGAACGTAGCTTAACGCTAACTAGCGTGCCGAGGCCGCTATTGCTGGCCTCCCCAGAGCCATACAGAGTACAGTAGAGCATTCAAGAGCGTAGTATTCCACCGAATAGCAGCGTATACCACGAAAGTCATATCTATCCTATTCTAACCAAATCAAACGCAGCATAAGCTGACGTATCGTAGCCCAACCTGACGTACCACGAACGCAACTGCTGCCCTCGCGAGAAATATGCAGGGTATAGCAGAGCAATGTAGGAAGAAACAGTCCGAACTGCAGTGCATAGCTCAAAAGTCAAAGCTACCCTTTCCTATCATAACCAAACCTAACATATCCAAACGTAACCTAAGTCAACCTAACGTTCCTACGCCACTATTGCTGACCTCCGCAGAGCCAAGCAGAATATACTAGAGCACAGTAGACCGCTGGAACACGCCGTATTTAAGTGTTGTGCAGAAAAGTAGAAGATATCCCATCCTAACCTGACCTAACATAACCCAACCGAACATAACCAATCTCAACGTCACGTGCCTATCCCACTATTGCCTGCCTCCACATCGGCAAGCAGGGCACACTAGAGGAGAGTAGAACGCAGAGGTCCACGTAGTGGCACTATATGGTACGAAAGACAAGGATATCCCATCCAATCCGAAACAAACAGAACCCAAACAAACGCGATCTTCCACAAGCCAACGCGCCGCGGCCACCACTCCAAGCATTCCCATGTCAAAGCAGGGAATATTAGATCGCAGTAGGCAGCAGAAACACACCGAACAGCAGTGTATAGCATAAAAGTCGAAATTATCCTATCCAAATCTAACCAAACGTGACATAACCGAACGCAATCAACCTCAACCTAACGTGACGAGGTCACTATTACAGGCCACCCCAGGCTAGAGGGGATTATAGCAGAGCAATGTAGTGCGTAGAAATCCACCGAGTAGCAGTCTATAGCACAAAAGTACATTCTATCCTATAATAACATATCGAAACGTAATATAAACTAACATAGCCTAACCTAAACTGACAGGCCGAGAACACCGTCGCCGGCTTACACCGCGACAAGCAGAATATACTGGATCACAGGAGATTGCAGGAAGCCACCAAATTGCAGTGTAAAGCACAGAAGTCAAAGAAATCCTGCCCTAACCTGACTTATCCTAAACAAACCAAACATAAACTAACAAACCTAACTATCCGGGCCCACTATTACAGACCTCCACATCGCCAAGCGGGATATATTATAGTAGTATAGAGAGCTGAACTCCATAGAATGGCAACGAGCAGAAGAGTCAAAGATATCCTAACATAACCCAAGCTAACCTAACATGTCCAAACGTAACCTAACGCTACCTAACGTGCCGAGACCACTGTTGCTGGCCCACGCGAAGCTAAGCGGAATATACAAGAGCACAGAAGTGCGCAGAAATCCTCCGCATTGCTGCTTATACCACAATAGAGAAAGATACCATAGCGTAACGTAACCAAACATAAAATAACCAAACGGAAGATAGTTTACCTAACGTACCCAGACCATTATCGCTGTCATCCCCAGTGCCTATAAGAATATACTAGAGCACAGCAGTGCACAGAATTCCGCCGCAATACGGTGCAAAGCACAAAAGTCAAAGGTATCCTAACTTAACCTTACATAGCCTACCGCATCAATCGTAGCCTAACTAAACATAACGGACCGATACCTCTATTGCTGGCCTCCCCAGAGCCAAGCAGTGCATATTACATGGAGTTGATCGCAGGAATCCATAGAACCGCTGTGTATAGCAGAAAGGTCATAGCTATACCAACCTAGCCCAGACAAACATTACCTAACCAAGCGAAGCCTAACTCAATGTGTCTTGACACGACCACTATTGCTGGAACCGCAGGGCAAAGCAGAATATAACAGGGCACAGTAGAGCGCAGAATTCCGCCGAATAAGCGTGTATACCACGCCAGTCGAATCAATTCAAACATAGCTCAGACAAACATATCACAACCAAACGCAGCCTGAGCCAACCCGACGTGCGGAGACCACTATTGCTGTCATCCCGAGAGTCGAGCTGGGTATAGCATAGCATTATAGAGCGTAGGAATCCTCCGAATAGGAGTGTATAGCACAAAAGTCTTCATCACCCTATCGTAAACTATCCAAACGTAATATAGACAAACGTAACCAAACTTATAGTAACGTGACGCGACCACTGTTTCTGGCCTCGCAAGGGCCAATCAGAACATATCAGAGGGGGCGCAGCGCAGAAATCCATAGAATAGCTGTGTACAGCGGAAAAGTCGATGCTACCCAAACCTAGACCGGGACAGCATAACATAACCAAACGACGCCTAACTCTACGCATCGAGCTGCGACCACTATTGCTGGACACACCAGGGCTAATCAGAATATAGTACAGCACAGTACAGCGCAGAAATCCACTGAAAAATCGTGTACACCACGAAAGCATATGCTATCCACAACTAACAAAAACAAACATCGCCATACCAAACGTAGCCTAACTCAACCTCACGTGCCTAGACCACCATTACGGGCCTACACTGAGCCAAGCAAAGTATAATAGAGCCAAGTGGAGCCCAGAGAGCCACCTGATAGCATTATATAGCACAAAAGGCAAAGATATCGTAACATAACAGTATCCATCCTAACCTAATCAAATGTTGAGTAAACAAACCTAGCGAGCCGAGACCTCTACTTCTGCACTCCTGGAGTATAGCAGAACATATTAGAGCGCGGTAGAGCGCAGAAATTCACCGAACAGCAGTGCATAGCGCAAAAGTGAAAGCCATCCTAACCAAGCATAACCTAACGTAACCTAACCAAGCGCAACCTATCTGAATCTGTCCTCCCACGACCGCCATTGCAGGCCTCCCCAGAGCAGAATAGGGTATAGCAACGCAAAAATAGGTGCAGAAATATAGCGAATAGCAGTGCGTAGCACAAAAGTCGAAGAAATCCTCTCCTAGCCCATCTAAAGACTACATAACCAAACGCAGCATAGCTCAGCCTATCGTGCCGAGAGCACTACTGCTGGCCTCCCCATAGCCAGTAGAATATGCTAGAGCACAGTAGAGCGCAGAAATGCACCGATGAACAGTGTATACCACGTATGACAAAGCTATCCAAAGCTAACCCAGGCTAACAAAGCCAAACCAAACGTAGTCTTCCTCAATCTAGCACTCCGTGACCACCATTACTGGCCACCACATAGACGAGTAGAGTACAGTAGAACAATGAAGGGCGCAGAAATCCGCCGGATAGCAGCTTGCGGCGCAAAAGTCGAAGCTATCCTATCTCAACCTAACCAAGCGTAGCATAACAGAACGCAACATAACTCTGCCTAAGGTGCCGAGAGCACGATAGCTGGCCTCCACATAGCGAAACAGAATATACTCGAGAACGGTAGAGCGCAGAAATCTACCGAGGAGCAGTGTGTACCGCGAAAGTCAAAGCCACCCATACCTAACGCAATCCTGCGTAACGCACC
>NW_016909526.1:27787-37209 GCF_001483705.2 Eufriesea mexicana | reverse complement strand
TCCACCGAATAGCAGTCTATGCCGCAAAAGTGAATTCCACCCTATAATAACATATCCAAACGTAATATAAACATACGTAACGTAACCTAACCTGCAGTGCCGAGACCACAATTGCCGGCATCCACAGCGCCAAGCAGGGCATATTAGAGCACAGTAAAGCGCCGGAATCCACCAAACAGCAGTGTACAGCCCAAAAGTCAAAGCTGCCCTATACTAACCTAACCAAACGTAAACAAACAGGACTCAGCATAGCTCAGCTCAACGTGCTGAGACCGCTATTGCTTTCCACCCTATGAAAACCAAAGCAAATTACAGCGCAGTAGAGCGTAGAAATTCATCGAAGGACAGTGTGCAGCACAAAATTCAAAGCTATCCTATCCTAACCAGACCAAACCTCGCATAAACAAATAGCATAACTCAACCTACCGTGACATGACCACCATTATTTGCGTCCCCAAGGACAAGCAGAGTGTCATAGCGCTCAGTACAGCGCAGAAGTCCACGGAATGGCAGTATGTACCGCAGAAGTCATAGCTATTCCGACCCAACCCAGGAAAACCGAGCATAACCAAACGAAAGCCAACTCAACCTAACTTGTTGCGACCGCTATGGCCACCCCAGACCAATGCAGAAAATATTAGAGGGGAGCAGGGCACAGCAATGCGTAGAATCTCAGCATATAGCAGAAAAATTGAAGGTATTCAAACCAAACACAAGCCAACTTAACGTGCCCTAACATAGAAGAACTCCACATAACGTGCCGCGATCAGCATTGCTTGCCTTCCCGGGATCCAGCAGACTAGAGTAGAGCACAGTAGAAGGCATGAATCCACGGAATAGCTGTGTATAGCACGAAAGTCAGAGATATACTGACCAAACATAGCCAAACCTAATCTAACCGTTCGTAACATAACACAACCTGCCGTGCCACGACCACAACTGCTGGCATCCCGAGAGTCGAGCAGAGCATTGTAGTGCAATGTAGAGCGCAGAAATCCACCGGATAGCAGTGTACAGCACAAACTTCAAAGCTATCCTAACCCAAACTGACCAAACGTAACCTATAAGGTCCCAACGCGCCAGGACCACAACTGCTGCCCCGTTCAGAGCAAAGCAGAGCATATTAGAGGAGAGTAGAACGCAGATGTCGAGAGAATGGCAGCGTATAGCACAAAAGACAAAGATACCATATCCCAACCCAAAGAAACCTAGCCTAACCAAACGTAGCATGGCACAAACTAAAGTGCCGAGACCTATATTCCTGGCGTGTCCAGAGGCAAGCAGAGTGTGATAGCGCACAGTAAAGCGCAGAAGCCCATAGGACAGCAGTGTGTAGCGCAAAAGTAAAAGCCATCCTAATCAAGCCCATCATAATCTGACAAAGCCGAACGTAGCATATATGAAACAAACGTGCCACGACCACAATTGCTGGCCGCCCAGAGACGAGCAGAGCATATTAGCGCACACTACAGCGCAGAGGTCCACCGAATAGCAGTGTATGGCACTAGAGAAAAAGCTATCCTTTCATATTCTAAGCAGTCGTACCATAACCAAACGTAGCTTAGCAGTGAGTAATATGCTGTGGTCACAGTTGCTGTCGTCCCCAAGCCAGGCAGCGCATACGGGAGCGCGGTAGATCGCAGATATCCACCGAGTAGCAGTATATAGCACAAAAGTCACAGCTACCCTACCCAAACGTAAATAAGCCTTACATAACCAAACGTAGAGTAACTCAACCTAACGTGCCGCGGCCACAATTCTTGTCGTCCAAGGAGACGAGCAGAGTGTGGTAGCGCACAGTAGACCGCAAGAGTCCATAGAATAGCATTGTGTAGAACAAAAGACAATTATATCCCTACCTAAACCAACATAACCTAACATAACCAAACGCAATCAAACTCAACTTAACTTGCCGAGGAAATTATTGCCGGCATCCCAAGAGTCGAGTAGAGTATGGTAGAGCAACCAAGAGCGCAGAAATCCTCCGAATAGCAGTGTACATCACAAAAGGCAGATTTGTCCTATCCTGTCCTAACCAAACCTAACAAAACCAAATGTTACCAAACGAGCCCTAGACTACCTAGGCCACTATTGCTGGCCTACCCAACGCGAAGCAGGACATATTAGAGGAGAGCGGAGCGCGGAAACCAATAGAATGGCAGTGAACAGCAGAAAGGTCGGGGCTATCCAAACTTAACCCACGCCAACATAACGTGCGGCAGCCACTATTTCTGGATTCCCCAGAGCGAAGCAGGGCATACCAGAGCACAGCAGCGATCAGAAATCCACCGAATAGCAGTGCGCAGCGCGAAAGTCAAAGCAATCCTCTCCAAACGTATCCAAGTCTGACATATTCAAGCGTAACCTAACACAGCATAAAGTGCCGCGACCACCATTGCTGGCAACCCGAGAGACGAGCAGAGTACAGTAGAGCAATTTAGAGCGAAGCTGCCCACCGAATAGTCGTGTACATCACAAATCCGAAGCTATCCTTTCCCAACCCAACCAAATGTAACGTAACCGAACGTAACCGAACTCATCCTAACGAGCCGAGACCACTATTGCCTGCCTCCTCAGATTTGAGCAGATTATAGCAGATCACAGTAGTACTGGGAATCCACCGAGTAGCAGAGTATATCACGAAAGCCGAAGCTACGTAGACCTAACCTAGGTTAACATAGCCCAGCCAAACGTAGCCTATCTCAACCTAACGTGCCGGATCCAACACTGGTGGCCGACGCAGGGCCAATCAGAGCATGCTCGAGCACAGTAGAGCGCTGAAACCCATGAATAGCTGTGCATAGCACAAAAGTAGAAGCTATCCTGGCAAAACTTCACCCAAACTAACCTAACCGAACTTAACCTATCTCATCACAACCTTCAGAGGCCTCTATTGCTGGCCTTCTCAGTGGCAACGTGTGCACACTAGAGCGCTGCAGTGCGCAGAGGCGGACCGAATAACAGTGTATAGCACAATAGCCAACGTCACAGCCTCCTGCCCTAGCCAGAGTATATCCTAAACTAGGATATCAGCGTATCCCGCGAAAGTCAAATCCATCAAAACCTGACCCAGGGAAGCATGTCGAAGCCAAACGTGGCCTAACTCAGCCTATCCTGCCGAGGCAACGATTACTGGCCTCCATTGAGTCGAGCAGAGCATATCAGACCATTGTAGGGCGCTGAGATCGACCGAATAGCCGTGTATAGGTCAAAAGTCAGCGCTATCCCAACCAAAAATAACCTAACCTATCCTAAGCGAACGAAAGATAACTCAACCCAACGTGCCGAGGCCACTATACTGGCGTCCCGAGACACAAGCAGAGTGTGATAGCGCAGAGTGGAGCGCAGAAGTCCATAGAATGGCAGTGTGTAGCACAAAAGTCAAACCTACCCTAACCTAACGCAACGTAGCCTAACGCAACCAAACGTATTCTAACTCTACCTAACGTCTCGCGACCACTATAGCGGGCCTCCTGAGGGTCGAGCATTGTATTGTAGAGCAATGCGTAACTCAGAAACCTACCGAAGAGCAGTGTATAGCACAAAAGCTTAAGCCAAACTTTCTTAAACTAGCCAAACGTAACATAACCTAACGCAACACAACACACGCTAACGTGCCGAGACCACAATTGCTGGCCTACACAAAGCCAAGCAGAATACATTAGAGCACGGTATACGGCAGAAATCGACGGTATAGCGGTGCGCAGCGCGAAAGTCAATGCTATCCTGTTCTAACCAGGCCAAGCGTAAAATCACCGAACGCACCCTAACACAGCCTAACGCCACGAGACCACTATTGCTGCCCTCGCCATAGCCAAACAGAATACACTAGAGCACAATAGGGTGCAGGAGTTCACCGAACAGCAGTGCATAGAACAATAGTCCATGAAATCATGACCACACGTGACCAAACCTAACATACCCAACATAACCCTACTCAGCCAATCGTCCCACAATCGCTATTGCTGGTCTCCGCAGAGTCGAGTAGAGTATAATAGTGGAATGAAGAGCGCAAAAATCCGCCGAATAGCAGTGTATGGCAAAAAAGTCAAAGTTACACTATCCCAAACTAAACAAACGTAACTTGACCAAACGTAACACAACTCAACGTAACGTGACGAGAGCAATATTTCCGGCCTCCCAGCGCCAAGCAGCGCATACTAGAGGAGCATAGAGCACAGAAGTCGATAGAGTGGCAAAGTATAGCACGGAAGTAGAAGCCATCCTGTCCAAACCCTAACAAATCTAACCCAACCAAACGTTACCTAACACAACGCTACGCGCCGCGGCCACAATTTCTGGCATTCCCCGATCAGAGCAGAGAATACTATGTCGCAGTAGAAGCAGATATCCACCGAGAAGCAGTGTATAGCACAAAAGTCAAATCTATGCAATTCTAACCTAACTGTACGTAACATAAGCGTACGTTACGAAACGCAAACTGACGTGCTACGTCCGCCATTGTTTGCATAGTGAGAGCTAAGGAGAGTATAGCGGAGCAATGTGGAACGGTGAAATCGTCCTAAAAGCAGTGCATAACAGAGAGGTCAAATCTACCCTGACCACAACTAACCAAACCAAACGTAACGAAACTCATCCTATCCTGCCGAGGCCACCATCGCTGCCCTCCTGGCTGCAAAACGAAGCCTATTAGAGGAGACTAGAGCGCAGAAATCCATAGAATCGCACTGCATAGCACAAGAGTCGATGCTAACCTATCCCAACATAGCCAAACGTATCATACCCGAACGTAGCCTAGCTCAAACTAACGTGCCGTTTCCACTATTGCTTGCCTCTCCAGAGCCAAGCAGATCATACTAGAGCAACGTAGAACGCAGTCATCCACAGCATTGGAGTTTACAGTGCAAAAGTCAAAGATATCCTAGCCTAACCTAACCAAACATGACAAAACCAAACGTAACTTAGACAACTATTGCTGACCTCCCCAGAGGAAGGCAGGACATATTAAAGGAGAGTAGAGTGCCGAAGTCCACAGGTTGGCGGTGTGTAACACAAAAGTCAATGATATCCTAGCCTATTCCATACGAACCTTTTCTAGCTAGGATTAAACTAACACGACCACACCTGCCGCGGTCGCCATTTCTGGCCGCCCCAGAGCAAAGCAGAGGGTGTTAGGTCACAGTAGAGTGCAGAGATCCACCGAATAAAAGTGTATGGCACAATTGTCAGAGCCACCGTGCCCAAACCAGGCAAAACCTGACATAGCCAGACGTTGAATAACTAAACTTAAAAGGCCGAGACCTCCATTTCTGGCCACCCCATAGTTTAGCAGAACATATTAGAGCACAGTCGAGCCCAGAAATCTACCGAATTACAGAGTATAGCACAAAAGTCAGAGCCATCCTAACCAACCCTAACCAAATCTAACCTAACCATACGTAACCTATCAAAACCTATCGTGCCACGACCGCCATTATTGCCCTCCCGAGGGTCAAGTAGAGTATAGTAGAGCAACAACTAGCGCAGATATCCTCCGAATAGCAGTGTGTAGACAAAAGTCAGGCTTACCATAACCAAACCTAACCTAGCGTTGCCTAACCGATCGAAACATAAATCGACGTAACGTGACGCGAACACTATTCCTGGCGCTCGCAGTGCCCAGCAGAGTTTGATAGCGAACGGTAGAGTGCAGAAATACACCGAAGAGCAGCGTATAACACAAAAGTCTAAGCTACCCTTTTTTAGCCTAGCCAAACGTAACATAACCTAAACCTACATATCTCAGACTAACGTGCCGAAAACACTATAACTGCCCTCCCCAGAGCCAAGCAAGACATATTAGAGGAGAGAAGGGCGCCGAAATCCATAGAATCGCCGTGTACATAGCAACAGTCAAAACTACCGTATCCTAACGGGCCAAACGTAGCAAAACGGAACGTAGCCTAGCTCTACCTAACGTTCTGAGACCACTGTTGCTTGCGTCTCCAGAGCCAAGCGGAATATAATAGAGCAAACTAGACCGCGCTAATCAACCGCAATACAGTTTACAGCACAAAAGTGGAAGATATCCTAACCTAACCCATCCAAACGAAACAGAACCTAACGTACCTAGACTACTATTGCTTGCCTCCCTATCACCCAGCAGTGCATATTATATGAGAGAAGAGCGCAGAAGTCCATTAAATGGGAGTGTATAGCACAAAAGTCAAAGATATCCTAACCAAACCCAGACAAACCTATCCTAGAGGATGGTAACCTATCTCAACGTAACGCGCCGCGGCCACATTTCCTGGCTTCCCAAGAGCAAAGCAGGGAGTATTAGATTACAGTAGCGCGCAGGAGATCATCGAATATCAGTGTACAGCACAAAAACCAAAGCCATCCTTACCAAACCTGACCTAACATAACCTTACCAAGCATAGAATAATTAAACCTGTTAGGCTGGGAACTCTATTGCGTGCCTCCCCAGAGCCAAGCAGGGCATGCTAGAGCACAGTAGAGCGCTGAAGTGCACCTAATAGCAGTGTATAGCACAAAAGTCAATGCCATCCTAAACAAACCAAACCTAACCCAACCAAACCGGACGTAACGTAACTCTACATATCGTGACGTGACCACTATTGCTGTAATCTAGATGGTGGAGCATACTATAATAGAGCAGTGTAGAGGGCAGGAGTCCTCCGAATAGAAGTAAACAGGACAAAAGTTGACGCTGTCCTCTCCTAACCTAACCAAATGTAACATAAATATACACAAAGTACCACAGCCTAACGTGCCGAGACCACTACAGCTGGCCTCCACATATCGGAGCAGAATATACTACAGCTCATCAGGGCGAAGAAATCAACGGCATAGCACTTTACAACACAAAAGTCAAAGCCATCGTAACCGAACTTATCCTAAGCCAAGCAAACCACACGCAACATATTTGGACCAAACGTACCGCAACCACTACTACTAGCCTCCCCAGAGACAAGCAGAACGTATTAGTGCAGGTCAGAGTGCAGGAATCCACCGAAAAATTGTGTACAGCACAATAGCCGAAGATATCCTAAGCTAACCTAACGTAACGTAACGTAAAAATGCGTAGCATAGCTGACCATAACGTGCCGCGACCACAACTTCTGGCCTCACAGGAGCCACGCATAATGTAGGAGAGCACAGTATATCACAAAAATCCACCGAATAACGGCGTATAATGCGAAAGACGAAGCTATCCTAACCAAAGCTATCCTAAACTTACCTAATCGAACGTAACCTAACACAACCAGACGTGTTACGACCGCTATTGCTCCACTCCCAAGAGTCGAGCAGATTGTAGTTGAACAACGTAGGGCGGAGGAACCCACCGAATGGCAGTTTAAAGAACAAAAGTGCAAGAAATCCTAACTGTGCCTTCCAAACGTAACCTAACGTGACGGAACCTTACTCAGAATGAAGTGCCGAGACCACTATTACTGGCCACCCCAGAGACAAGCAGATTCTAGTTGAGCAATTCAGAGCTCAGATATCAAACGAATAGCAGTCTATAGCACAAAAGTCATAGTTGCCCTAACCAAACCTATCCCAACCTAGCCGAGCAAACAGTAACTTAACGCAACCCAGGGTGCCGAGACCGCTATTGCTGCCCTCCTCAGAGCCATGCAGAAGATACTTGAGTAGCGTAGAATGTAGAAGGGCAAAGAATCGCAGTGCATAGCACAATAGACGAATATACCCGATCCTGACATGGCCAAACGTAACAGATCCGAACGCAGTTTAAATCAACCTAACGCGCCTAGGCCACTATTGCTTGCCTCCCAAGAGACAAGCAGGACGTACTAGAGCACAATATAGCGCACAAGTCCACCTAACAGCAGTTTATACGACGAAAGTCAAAGCATTCCAAACCTAACTCAATCTAATGTAACAGAGCCGAATGTAGACCAACTCAACCTAGCGTGCCGAGACAAATATTACTGTTATCCCAGAGTCGAGCAAAGCGTAGTAGAGAAATTTAGGGCGCAGAAATCCTGCGTACAGAGGTGTATAGCTCAAATGTCGGGGCTACACGATCCTAACCTAACCACGCGTAACATTACCAAACGTAGCCTAACAAAACCTATCGCGACACGACCACTATTGCTGGTCCCCGCAGAGCCGAGCACAGCATAGTAGTGCACAGTAGAGCACAGAAAGCCATCAAACAGCAATGTACAGCACAAAAGTCAAGGATATCCTAACGTAACCAGGCCCAGCCTAACATAACCACGCGTAGAATAACTAGACCTTTCTAGTAATGATCTCCATTTCTGGCCTCCCCAGAGCCAAGCAGAACACACTAGAGCACAGTAGATTGCAGAAATCCACCGAACGGCAGTGTATAACGCTAAAGTCAAAGCCATCGCAGCCAAACCTAGCCCAAACTAGCCTAACCGAACGTAAAGTAACTCAATCAAAGGTGCCAGAAACACTATTGCTGGCATCCCAAGAGAAAAGCAGAGTAAGATAGAGCACATTAGAGCGCAGAAGCCCATAGGACAGCAGTGTGTAGCGCAAAAGTAAAAGCCATCCTAATCAAGCCCATCATAATCTGACCAAGCCGAACGTAGCATATATGAACCAAACGTGCCACGACCACGATTGCTGGCATCCCAAGAGCAAAGCAGAAATTATTAGAGGTGGGTAAAGCGCAGCGAACCACCGTATAACAGTGTAAAGCACGAAAGTCGAAGCTATCGCAGCCAAACTTAGCCCAACCCAACCTAAGCGAACGTAACATAACAGCGTAACGAGCCACGAGCACTATGCTGGCATCCCCAGAGCCTATCGGAGAATATAAAATCAAAGTAGAGCACAGTAATCCACCGAGTGTCAGTGTATCGCACAAAAATCAAAGCTATCCTCTTCTGACATAGCCAAACGTAACGTAAGCAAACGTAACATAACTATTCTTAACGTGCCGTGACCTCTGTTGCTACCAAACCAGAGTCAAGCAGACCATACAAGAGGGGAGTAGCGCGCAGAAGTACACATAATCGCAGTGCATAACATAATAGTCGGAGTTACCCTGTCCTGACATAACCATACGTAACGCAACCGAACGTAGCACATCTCAGCCTATCGTGCCGAGACCATTATTGATAGAGTTCACGGATCCAAGCAGAATATACGAGGGCACAGTAGGGGGCAGTATTCCTCCGCACTGCAGTGTATCGCACAAACGTGGAAGATGTCCTAACTCAACATGTCACAACGTA
Source organism: Eufriesea mexicana (assembly GCF_001483705.2). Taxonomy (NCBI): domain Eukaryota; kingdom Metazoa; phylum Arthropoda; class Insecta; order Hymenoptera; family Apidae; genus Eufriesea; species Eufriesea mexicana. Next base: position 28,009 of record NW_016909526.1, on the reverse strand, counting down.
CCTAACCGAACTTAGCCTAACTGAACGCAAGGTGTCGAAACTAGACCTGCTGGCCTCCCCAGCGACAAGCAGAGCACATCAGGGCAGTGTAGAGCGCAAAAATCCACCGTATTTCGGTACATGGCTCAAAAGTCAAGCCTACACCTTAACCTATACCCTAACCAAACCAAACGTAATATGACGACACGCAATCTACTTCAAACTGACGTGCACAGACCGCAA
>NW_016909526.1:21054-27761 GCF_001483705.2 Eufriesea mexicana | reverse complement strand
ATAGAACACAGTAAAACGGAGGAATGCACCGAAGGTCAGTGTATACCACTAAAGACAAATCTATCCAAACCGAACGTAACGTTACCTAACCTAGCCGAACGTAGCCTAACTAAACCTATCGTTCCACGGCCGATATTGCTGGCCTCCTCAGAGGCAAGGAGATGCTAGTGGAGCAATGCCCAGCCCGGATATCTACCGTACAGCTGTGTGATGCACAGGAGCCACAGATATTCCAGCCAAACCCAGTGCAACCTAACTAACCTACCGAAGAGCAGTGTATAGCACAAAAGCTTAAGCCAAACTTTCTTAAACTAGCCAAACGTAACATAACCTAACGCAACACAACACACGCTAACGTGCCGAGACCACAATTGCTGGCCTACACAAAGCCAAGCAGAATACATTAGAGCACGGTATACGGCAGAAATCGACGGTATAGCGGTGCGCAGCGCGAAAGTCAATGCTATCCTGTTCTAACCAGGCCAAGCGTAAAATCACCGAACGCACCCTAACACAGCCTAACGCCACGAGACCACTATTGCTGCCCTCGCCATAGCCAAACAGAATACACTAGAGCACAATAGGGTGCAGGAGTTCACCGAACAGCAGTGCATAGAACAATAGTCCATGAAATCATGACCACACGTGACCAAACCTAACATACCCAACATAACCCTACTCAGCCTATTGCATAGTAGAGTAATGTGCAACTCAGAAACCTACCGAAGAGCAGTGTATAGCACAAAAGCTTAAGCCAAACTCTCTTAAACTAGCCAAACGTAGCATAACCGATCGCAACACAACACACGCTAACGTGCCGAGACTACAATTGCTGGCCTAAACAAAGCCAAGCAGAACACATTAGAGCACGGTATACGGCAGAAATCGACGGTACAGCGGTGCGCAGCGCGAAGGTCAATGCTATCCTGTTCTAACCAGGCCAAGCGTAAAATCACCGAACGTACCATAACACAGCCTAACGCCACGAGACCACTATTGCTGCCCTCGCCATAGCTAAGCAGAATACACTAGAGCACGATAGGGTGCAGGAATCCACCGAAAAGCAGTGTATACCACGAAAGTCGGAGCTACTCATACCTAACCAAAAATAAGATATCCTAACCGAACGTAGCCTAGCACAAACAAACGTGTCGAGACCACTACTTCTGGGATCCCCATAGGCGGGCAGAGTATAGTAGAGCAATGTAGTGCGCAGAAATTCAACGAATAGTGGTGTATAGCACAAAAGTCAATGCCATCCTTTCCTAACCTAACCTATCGTGAAATCACCAAATGTAGCCTAGCACAGCCTATCGTGCCCCGACGACCATTGCTTGCCACACGAGAGTCGAGCAGAGTATAGTCGAGCACAGTAGAGCTCATAAATCTACGGAATAGCAGAGTATGCCACGAAAGTCAAAGCTATCCTGTCCTAACCTAACCAAACGCAGCATAACCAAACGCAACGTAACTCAGCCTAACGTGCCGAGAACACTACAGCTGACCTCCGCATAGCCATGCAGAATATACTAGTACTCACTAGAAAGCAGGAATCCAGCCTATAGCAGTATACAGCACAAAAGACGAAGCCATTCTAACCAAACCTATCCTAACCTAATCAAGGCAAACGTAACGTAACTAAGCCACACATTCCACGAACATAATTGCTGGCCTCATTAGAGACAAGCAGAACATATTCGTGCACTTTAGAGCGCAGAAATCCACCGAATAAGGGTGATTAGCACAAATGCTGAAGCTATACTTTCCTAACCTATCCAATCGTAACATAACCGAAAGTAACCTAACTCAAAGTGACATGCCAAGACCACAACTACTGGCCTCCACAGAGCCGAACAGTGTATAGCGGAGCAATGCGGTACGCAGATATCGCCTGATTAGCAGAGTATAGCAAAAGAGTAGGAGATACCCTAACATAATCTGGCAGAACCTAAAGTAATCCGAAGTAACCAATCCCAACCTAACGCGCCTAGCCCTCTATTGCTGGCCTCCCCAAAGCCAAGGAGTGCACATTAGAGAAGAGTAGAGCACAGAGGTGCATAGAGTGGCAGTGTATCGCACGAAAGTCAAATATATCCTAACCTAACTCAAAAAACCTATCCTAACCAAGCGTAACCTGAAACGTCCTTACGCGCCGCGGTCAGTATTTCAAGCATTCCCAGATCAAATCATGGAATATTAGATCACAGTATAGCGCAGAAATCCACCGAATTTCAGTGCAGAGAAAAAAGTCAAAGCCATACTGCCCCAGTCTAACCAAACGTAACATGAGCGGACGTAACGTTCCAAACCTGACGTGCCAGGACCGCTACTGCTGGCCTCACGAGAGCTGAGCAGAGCACAGCAGAGCAATGTAGAAAGCTGAAATATTCCGAACAGCGGTGTACAGCTCAAAAGCCAAAGCTATCCTAACCAAACCAAACCAGACCAATCCTAACCTAACGTAACATATATGAGCCTAACGTGCCGAGAGCACTATTCCTGGCATTCACAGAGACTCGCAGATTGTGATAGCGCACAGAAGATCACAGAAGTCCACAGGATAGCAGCGTGTAGCACGAAAGTCGAAGGTATCCAAACCTAGCACTACGTAACCCAACCTAACCAAACGCAATGCAGCACAACCTATTGTGCCACGAACACTACTGCTGACCTCCCGAGTGTTGAGCAGAGTGTAGTAGTGCAACGCAGAGCCCAGAAATCCACCGAATTGCAGTGTGTAGCACAAAAGTCAAAACTACCCCCTCCTAACATAACCAAACGTAACATAAGCAGACATAACGTAACCCAACATGACGTGCCGCGAAAGCTATTGCTGCCCTCACGAGAGCTAAGCACATAATAGCAGAGCAGTGTAGAACGATGGAATCGCCCAAATAGCAGTGTACAGCAAAAAAGTAAGAGAAATGCAAACTAAATCTGACCAAACCTATCCATATAAGACGGAACATATCCCAAGCTATCGTGCCTAGCACACAACTTCCTGCCTCGCCACAGCCAAGCCGGGCATAATAGAGGGGACTAGAGAGCAGGGATCCATGGAGTGGCAGTGTATAGCACGAAAGCCAAAGATGTCCTAACCGAAATCAAACGAATCTAACCTAACCAAACGTAACCTAACTCAACCTAACGCTCCGCGGCCGCTATTTCAAGCATTCCCAGATTAAAGAGGGGGATATTAGATAACAGTAGAGCGCAGATGTCCTCCGACTGGCAGTGTACAGCACTAACGTCAAAGCTACTCTTTCTCCCAACCTAACGTAGCGTAACATGACCAAACGCAGCCTGACATAACCTACCGTGCCGACAGCACTATTCCTGAGGTCCACAGAGACAAGAAGAGCGTGACAGCGCTCAGAATGGCTCAGAAGTCCGTAAGGTAGCAGTGTGCAGCACAAAAGTCAAATCCAGCCTAGCGTTGCACAACGTAACCTAACATAACCAAACGTGATATATCTCAGTCTAACGTGCGGCGACCACCATTGCTGGCCTCCCTATAGACAAACAGAGTATAGTAGAGCAACGCATAGCGCAGAAATCCAACGAAATGCAGTGTATAGAACAAAAGTAAGGCTACCCTGTCCTAATCAAGTTATACGTAGCATAACCAAACGCAAACTATCTCAGGCTATCGCGCTGAGACCAATACTGCTGGCATCACCATGGCCAATTAGAGTAAAGTAGAGCAAAGCAGAGCGCAGAAATCCACCGAATAGCAGTGTATATCTCAAAGGTCAGAGCTCTCCGCACCAAACTTAGCATAACGTAACCTTGCCACGGGTAAAATAGCCCAAACAAACCTGCCACAACCGCTGCTGCTGGTCCACCAGAGACAGGCAGATGCTAATAGAGCAATGAAGTTCGCAGTTATCGACCGGAAAGCAGTCTACGGCACCCAGACGAAGCTATACTGACCAAACCTCTCCGAACCTAGCCAAGCCGTGCGTGACCTAACTCAAACTTTCTTGCCGAGACCATCATTGCTAGCCTCCCCAGAGCCAAGCAGAACATACCAGAGCACAGTAGAGCGCAGAAATTCAACGTATAGTAGTGTATAGCAAAAAAGTCAAGGCTATCCAAACATAACCCATATTTACGTAGCCTTACCAAACGTGGCCAGAATAAAACTAACATACTGAAACCACTATTATTGTCCTACCAATAGCCAAGCAGAATATACTAGTGCACAGTAGAGCGCGGAAAGCCGCCAAATAGTAGTGCATAGCACACAAGTCAAAGATACCCTTACCTAACCGGACATAACCCAACCTAGCCTAACGTAGAATAACCAAACCGAACGTGCCGCGACCAATATTACTGGTCTCGTCAGAGACTAGTAAACTATAGTAGAGCAATATAGCGCGTAAGAATCCATCGAATAACAATGTGTGACACGAAAGCCAAAGCTACCCTGTCCTAACATATACTAACGCAATACAACCAAACCTAACATAACTCGACCTGACGAGTCGAGTCCACTCTTCCAGGCCTCCTCAGGGTAGAGCAGTGTATAGTACAGCTATCAAGAGCGCATGAATCCACTGAATAGCAGTGTGTAGCACAAAAGTCAAAGTTAACCTATACTGGCATAACCAAACCTAAAACAAGGAAACGTAACCTAACACAACATAACGCGCCGCGGCCGCAATTTCTGGCCTCCCCAGAGCTAAGCAGATGACACTAGAACAAAGTAGAGCGCAGAAATCCACCGAACAGCAGTGTAAAGCGCGAAAGTCAAAGCTAGCCCGGAATAAAATAACCAATCATAGAATAACAGAACGTAACCTAACTCAATCTAATGTGTCTAGAACTCTGTTGCTGCCCCACCAGGCCAAAGCAGAACATATTAGAGGTCAGTAGAGCTCAGGAATCCTCCGAATGGCAGTGCAAACAACAAAAGGTAGAGCCATCATTTCCCAAAATAACAAACCGTGACATAGCCAAATGTAAAGTGACTCAAAACAACGTGCCACGGACACTACTGCTGGGCTCCCCAGAATCAAGCAGAATACAGTAGAGTAACGTAGATCGTAGAAACTGTCCGCAGGGCGGTGTATAGGACAAAAGGCACTGGTATCATGACCTAACCCAAACAAACCTATCCTAACGAAACATAACCTAACGCAGCCTGCCGCGCCGAGGCTAATACTTCTGGCATCCCCATAGCCTTGCAGAATATGCTAGAGCACGGCAGAGCGTAGAGATCCACCGAATAGCGGTGTACAGCACAAAAGTCGAAGCCATCCTAACCAAACCAAGCATAACCATACGTGACCTAGCTAAACGAAACGTGTAACGGCCACTATTGATGGCCTTCCCCAGAGAAAAGCGGTTGCTACTACAGCAATGCAGTGCACATACATCGACCGAAGAGCAGTGTATAGCACAAAAGACCACGCTATCCTCTCCTAATCTATCCAAGCGTAACATATCCAGACGTTATCCATCTCAACCTATCGTGCCGAGAAAACTATTGCTGGCCTCCCCAGAGCCAAGCAGAACATAGTAGAGGAGAGTAGGGCACAGAAAACCATATAACCGCTGTGTACAGCGGAAAGGTCAAAGGCACCCCAACCTAACCCAAACAAACCTAACCGAACCGAACGTAACATAACACATACTAACGCACCGCGGTCAGTATTTCAAGCATTTCCTTATCAGACCAGGGAACGTTAGATTTCAGTAGAGCGCAGAAACCTCCGGAATTGCAGTGTATAGCACAAGAGTGAAAGCTATCATAACCCATCCTGCCATAACCTATCCTAACCGAACGTAGCCTTAATCAACGTAACGTACCGGCACTACTATTGCAGGCCTACCCAGAGCCAAGCAGATCATATAAGAACAGTGTGGAGCACAGAAATCCACCGAGCAGCAGTGTATAGCACAAAAGTCAAAGGTACCTCCTCCTAACATAGCCAGCCTTAGTATAACCATGCGTAACCTAACACAGCCTAACGAGCCGCAACCATGATTTCTGGCACCCGCAGAGCCAAGCAGAACATATTAGTTTATAGAAGAACGCAGAAATCCATAGAATCGCAGCGTATATCGGGAAAGTCTAAGCTGCCAAAGCCTAACCCTAACCAACACGACCTAACCAAACGTAGCATAACTTAAACAAACATGACGAGAGTGCTATTACTGGACTCCTTGGAGTCGCGCAGGGTATTCTAGAGCAATGTACAGCGCAGTAATCCACCGAATTGCGGCGCAATGCACAAAAGTGAAAGCCCATCTACCCAAACTTGGCCCAACCTAACCTAACTAAACCCAACCTAACTGAACATAACATGCCGCAGCCACCATTTCTAGACTGCTCAGAGCAAAGCAGAGCATATTAAGGCATAGTGAAGCACCGAAAGGCAGTATGCAGCACAAGAGTCAAAGCTACCCAGTCCTAACCTAACCGATCGTAACAGCACCATGCGTACCCAAGCTCAAACCAACCTGCCGCCACCACACTCTGCTGGCACTCCAAGAACCAGGCAGAACATATTAGAGGAGGGTAGCGTGCAGAAATCCATAGGATCGCAGTGTGCAGCCGAAAAGTCAATGATACTCAATCCTGACACGAACTAACGTAACCTAACCTGTCGTAGCAAAATACAACGTATCGTGCCGCGAACAATATTGCTAGCATCCTCAGAGTCTAGCAGATTAGAGCGGAGTACCGTGGAGGGCAGGAA
>NW_016909526.1:7723-17807 GCF_001483705.2 Eufriesea mexicana | reverse complement strand
CCCTTGACTTTCGTGATATGCAATGACATTACATGGACGTCAGCGCTCTGTTCTCCTCTAATATGCCCTGGTTGGCGACGGGGCGGCCAGCAACAGTTGCCTCGGCACGTTAGGTCGAGATGGGATAAGCTTGGTTAGGTTGTGTTTGCTTTGTTAAGGTTTGGATGGCTTCGACTCTTCTGCTCGTACCTGCGATTCTAGGGATTTCTGCACCCGACACTAATTTCTTATGCTCCGCTTGGCTCTGCGGAGGACAGCAATAGTGGACATGGCACGATAAGTTGTGTTAGTCTACGTTTGGTAATGTTACGATTGGTCACGTTAGGATATGGTAGCTTGGACCTTTGTGCTGTACACCGCTTGTCGAAGCGTTTTTACGCTCCGCATTGCTCTGATGTACCTTGCTCGACTCTGGGGAGGCCAGTAACAGCTGTCTCGGCAAGTTAGGTCGAGTTACTCTACGTTTGGTGAGGATACGATTGCTTAGGTTACGTATGGACTGCTTTGACTTTTGCGGTATAGACTGCTTTTCGGTGCACTTCTGCGCTCAACTGTGCTCTAGTGTGTTCTGCTTGGCTGTGGGTCCGCAACGGCGGTTTCAGCACGCAAGGTAGAGATAGGTTACGCGTACCTTTGCTAGGTTTCGGATACGTTTGGTTAGAGTAGCATTGACTTTTGTGCTGTGCACCGCTATTTGGTCGACGCCTGTGCAATGCATTGCTCTACCAGCATTTTCTCGTCTCTGGGGAGGGCAGTAGTAGCGGCCGTGGCAGGTTTGGTTGAGTTACGTTACGTTTGTGTATGCTTGGTTTGGTTCAGTGTGGTTTCGGTGGCTTCGACTTTTGTGCTATACACTGCTATTCGGTCGACATTTGCGCTCTGCGTTCCTCTACTCTCATCCGCTTGCCTCTTGGGAGGCCAGGAATGGTGGCCGTGGCACGTTTGGTTGAGTTAGGTCACCTTTGGGAAGGTCAGGTTGTGCTATGTTTGGTCAGGTTGCTTTGACCTTTGTGCTGTGCACTACTATTCGCTGGCTTCCTGTACTCTACTGTGCTCAAGTGTATTCTGCTTGACCATTGGGAGGTCAGCAGTATTGGTTTCGGTACGTCAGTCTGAGGCATGTTGTGTTCTGTTATGTTATGTTTGGTTAGGTTAGGATATGATAGATGGACTTTTGTGCTGTACACCGCATTTCAGTGGATTTCTGCGACCTACTTTTATCTAATATTCCCTGCCTTGCTACAGAAATTCCAGATATATTTGCCGCGTCGCGTTAGTTTGGAGTATGTTACGTTTGGTTAGGTTATGTTTGCTGGTGTTATGTTATGGTATCTTTGCGTTTCGTGCTATGCACTGCGGTTCTATCGGTTTCTGCGTTCTACCCTCCTCTAATATGTGCTGCTTGGCCCTAGGAGGCCACCAATAGTATTCTGGGCACGTTAGGTTGGGATATGTTGCGTTTGGTTTGTTACGTTTGGTCTGGTTACGATGGGATAGCTTCGATTTTTGCATTATACACGGCTCTTTGCCGGATTTCTGCGCTCTACAATTATATACTATGCTCTGCTGGACTCTCGTTGTGCCATCAATAGTGGTCGGGTCACGTTATTTTGAGTTATGTTACGTCTGCTTATGTTTGGATTTGCTGGGTTAGGAAACGATGTCTCTGCCTTTTGCGCTCTACACTACTATTCTGTGTATTTTTGCGCCGTAGTGTGCTCTAATGTGTTCCGCTTTGATATGGGAGCTCAGTAATACTGGACTAGGTACGTCAGGTTTGATTACGTTACGATAGTTTATGTCATGTTTGATTAGGTTTGGGTAGAGTAGCTTTAACTTTTGTGCTACACACTGCCATTCGGTGGCTTTCTGCGCGCTACTGTTACCTAATACTCTCTGCTTTGCTCTGGGAAGGACAGAAATACTGTCCGCGGCTCGTTTGGGGTGGTTTGGAAAGGATATCTTTGACTTTTGCGCTGTGCACTGCTATTCGGTGGATTTCTCTTCTCTTCGTTGCTCTCCTATACTCCACTCGACTTTGCGGAGGACAGCAATGGCGGTCATGACACAATAAGTTTAGTTTGGATACGTTCTGTTAGGTCAGGTTATGCTATGTTTGGGCAAGATATCTTTACACTTTTGTGCTGTACGCTGCTGCTCCGTGAATTTCTGCGCCCCACAGTGCTCTAATCTCTTCTGCTTGGCTTCGAGGGGGCCAGAAAGGAGGGTCTCGTCTTGATGGGTTTAGTTATTCTACGTTTGGTTCGGTTATGTAATGCCTGGTTAGGTTGGAGCGTATTTGACTATTGCGCAACACGTTGCTGCTTGGTGGATTTCTGCGCCCTACTTTGCTCTACTATGCTCTGCTCGGCTCTGGGAAGGACAGCAATTGTGGTCGCGGCACGGTACGTTTTGCTATGCCGGGCTTGGTAATGCTTCGATTGGATAGGTTAGGTTAGGATAGCTTTTACTTTTATGCTACACACCGCTATTCGGTGGACTTATGCACTGTACTGTGCTGCAGCATATTCTGCTTGGCCCTGAGGCGGCCATCAATACTTCTCTCGGCACGTTAGATTATGTTGGTGTACGTATGGTTACGTTACGTTTGGTTAGGTTTGGATAGGTTAGCTTTGACTTTTGTGCAACACACTGCTCTTACGTCACGTTGGCATTTGATAGGTCTGGATAGCTACGACTTTCCAGCTACACACTGTGTTGCAATGGATTTCTGCGCTCTACTCTCCTGTATTGTGCCCTGCTTGTCACTTCGTGGGCCAGCAGTACTGGTTGCGGCAAGTTTGGTTGCGTTAGATCACTTTCGGTCGGGTTAGACTTCTTTGGAATAGGTTAAGATTGCTTTGATATTTGTACTCAGCATAGGTGTCCCGTGGACCTCTGGGCTCTACTGCCCTCTATCATATTCTGCTTGTCTCTGGGGACGCCAAGAATAGTGGCCGCGGCACGTAGGTTTCCGTTACGTTACGTTTGGTTAGGTTAAGTTTGGCTAGGCTTTGGTCAGGCTATCCTTGACTTTTGTGCCATACACTGCTCTACGGTGGATTTCTACGATCTACATTGCTCTACCATGCTCTGCTCGACTATGAAGCGGCCAGTGATAATGGCCTCAATACGTTAGGTTAAGTTAGGTACGTTTGGCTGGGTTCGGTTTGTTTGGGTTGGTTTAGGTTATCTTTGACTGCTGCTCTGTATACCGTAAGGAGGTGGATTTCTGTGCTTTACTGTGCTCTAGCATGTTCTGCTTGGCCCAGGTGTTGCTGGTAACCGTGGTCGTTGCACGTTAGGTCGAACTATGTTACGTTCGGGTATGTTCCGGTTGATTAGGTTAGGGGAGGGCAGCTGCGTCTTTTACCGCATACACTGCTATTCGTCGTATACCTACTCTCTATATTGCTCTACTATACTCCGCTCGCCTCTTGTGAAGCCAGTAATAGAGGTCGCTGCGCGTTAGGTTGTGTCAGGTTACGTTTGTTTATGTTCCGGTTGGTTAGGTTAGAAGGTTGTAGCTGTGTCTTTTGTGCTATGCACTGCTATTCGGTGGATTTTTGCGCTATACATTGCTCTGATTTACGCTCCTCGACTATTGGGTCGCCAGCAATAGTGGTCGTGACACGATACGTTGGGACAGGTTACGCTCGGGTGCATTACGACTGGCTAGGTTAGGAGGGGCTTGATTCTACTTTTGCGCTCTACACAGCAATTCGGCGGACTTCTGCACTAAGTTGTGCTCATATATGTTCAGCTTGCATCTGGCAGGGAATGCAGTATTGGTACCCGCGCATTACGTAGAGTTAGGCTACGTTTGGTTAGGTTAGGTTAGGACATGTTTGGGCAGGTTATCTTTGACATTTGTGCTACACACTGCTTTTCGGTGGATTTCTACTCTCTATATTCCTCTGCTTTACACAGCTCAAATCTGTGGGCGACAGTAATTGTGGTCCCGGCTAGTTAGGTTAAGTTTTGTTGCTTTTGGTCAGGGTAGGCTTGTTCGTGTTAGGTTCTGGTAGCTTTTACTTTCTAGGCATAGACTGCTGTTCGGTTTTTTTCTGCGTTCTGCTGTACTCGACTACACTCTGCTCGACTCTTGGGAGGCAAGCAATAGTGGTCGCTGCACGTTAGGCAAAGTTGCGTTAGGTCTACGCTTTACGTTACTCTACTGTACTCTGCTCGACTCTCCGGAGGCCCGTAATAGCGGTCTGGGCACGCTAGTTTGATTTATGTGACGTTTGGTTTTGTTACGTTAGTTTGTGTTAGGTATGGATAGCTTTGACTTTTGTGCCATATACTGCTGTGCATTGAATTCCTGCGCTCCTCTGTGCTCTAGTATGTTTTGCTTGGTTCCGGTGCGGCCGGCAACAGTGTTCTCGGAATGTTAGGTTGAGATAGATAACGTTTGCATATGTTACGTTTGGTAAGGTGAGGATAGGACAGCTATGACTTTTATGCTGCACACCGCGATTCGGTAGGCTTCAGCGCTCTGCTATGCTCTAGTATATTCTGCTTGACTCTTGGGGGGGCCAGCAGTACTGGTCTCGGCATGTTAGCCTGAGTTAGGTTGCAGTTGATTATGTCACGTTTGGTTAGTTACGATAGGGTAGCTTTGACATTTGTGTTACTCATGGCCCTTCAGTCGATGTCAGCGCTATGCATTGCTCTACTGGCATCTGCCTATCTCTGGGGATGCCAGCAACAGTGGTCGTGGCACATTCCGTTTAGCCAGGTTACGTTCGGTTAGGCTATGTTTGGTTTAGCTTGGTTAGGATGGCTTTGTCTTTTGTGCCATACACTCCTACTCGGTCGACTTCTGCACCCTGCTGTGCTCTAATATGCTCTGCTTGTCGCTGGGGATGCAAGCAATAGAGGTCTCGGCTCGATAAGTCTAGTTATTCTACGTGTGGTTAGGTTAGGTTAGGTCAGGTTAGGTTAGGATATCTTTGTCGTTTTTGTTATACACTTCTATGTGAAGGCTTTCTGCGGTCTACTGTGCTTCAGTTTATTCTGCTTGACGCTGTGGAGGCCAGTAATACTTGTCTCGACTCGTTGGGTTGATTTAGGTTACGCTTGGTTACGTTACTTTCGTTTTGGTTATGTTTGGATAGATCAGACTTTCCCGGTATACGCTGATATTCGGTGGACTTCTACGCTCTACTGTGCTGTAGTATATTCCACTTGCCTCTGTGTATGCCAGCAGTCTTGGTGTCGGCTCGTTAGTCTGAGTTAGGTTGCGTTCGGTGGGGCTTCGTTAGTTTGGGTTAGGTATGGGTTGCCTTGCTTTTCGTGGTATAGACTGCTTTCGGTGAACATCTACGCTCTGCTGTGCTCTAACATGTTCTGGTTGGCTCTGGGGTGGCAAGCATGAGAGACATCTGCACGTTAGGTAGAGATATACTACGTTCGGCTATGTTACGTTTGGCTATGTCAGGATAGTGTAGCTTCGAATACTATTCTATGCACTGCAATCTTATGGACTACGGCGCCCTACCCTCCTCTAACACGTACTACTTGGCTCTGGGGCGGCCAGCAAAAGTGATCTCGGTACGCTAGGTTGAGTTACGTTACGCTTGGCTTGGCCAGGTTAGGACATGGTTGGTATGGGTAGCTTTGCCTATTATGCTATACACTGCTATTTGGTTGATACTTGTGCAATGCTCAGCTTTACTAGCGTCTGCTTGAATCTGGGGAGGCGATCAATAGCGGTCATGGCACGCTTGATTGAGATAGGTTACGTTTGGTAGGGTTAGGTTACGTTAATTTTGGTCCGGACGAATTTGACCTTTGTACTGTACACTGCTATTTAGCGGATTTCTGCCCTCCACTGTGCGCTGGTATGCCCTGCGCGGCTCTGGGGAGGCCAGTAATAGTGGTCGCGTCACGACAGGTTGAGTTGTATTACGTTTGGTTAGGTTAAGTTCGTTTGGGTTAAGTTGGGATGTCTTTGACGATCGTGACTTGCATTGCGATTCTATGGACCTCAGCGCTCTATTCTGCAATAATATGTCCCGCTTGGCAAAGGGGAGGCCAGCAATTTTTGTCTCGGCACGTTAGGTTGTGACAGGATACGTTTGGATAGGTTAAGTTAGCCTTGGTTTCGCCTGAATGGCTTCGACTTTTCTGCTATACACTGCCATTCGGTAGATTCCTGCGCTCCACTCCTCTCTAATATTCTCTCATTGGCGCTGTGGAGGCCAGTAGTAGTGGTCTCAGCACGTTAGGATGAGACAGGCTGCGTTCGGTTCGGTTACGTATAGTTTGGTTAGGAATGGATAGCTTTGACATTTCTGCTATACGCTGCTATTCGGTCGATATCCGTGCGCTGCATTGCTCCACTGGCATCTGCTTGTATCTGGGGACGCCAGAAATTGCTGTCGTGGCAGGTTCGGTTGGGTTTGGTTACGCTTGGTTAGTTTAGGTTTGGTCAAGTTTGGTAAGAATGGCTTTGACCTTTGCGCTGTAGACTGATATTCGTCCGATACCTCCGATCTGCATTGCTGTACTAGCATCTGCATGTCTCTGTGGAGGCCAGCAACGGTGGTCTAGGAACGTTTGTTTCAGTTAGGCTACGTTTCATTACACTATGTTAACTTGGGTTAGGTTTGTGTAGATTCGACTTTCGTGGCTTACAATGTTTTTCGGTGGATTTCCAAGCTCTACTTCGCTCAAGTGAGTTCTGCCTGGCGTTGCGGAAGCCGGCAATAGCGTTCGCGTCGCGTTTTGATCAGTTATTCTACGCTTGGTTATGGTAGGTTAGACCTAGATAGGTAATGTAGTCTTTGACTTTTGTGCTGTACATTGCTATTTGGTGTCTCTCTGCTCTCAACTCTGCTGTAAAATACTCTGCTCGACTCTGCGCAGGACAGTAATGTTGGTCTCGGCAGGTTAGCTATAGTTAGGCTTCGTTTGGTTAGGATACGTTTGTTTGTGTTGGGTTTGTATAGCTCTGACTTTTGTGGTGTACATACCTATACATTGAATTTCTGCGCTCTGCTGTGCTCTAGTTTATTCTGCTTGGCTATGGGAAGGCCAGCAGTCGTGGTCGCGGGACCTTATGTTTAGTCAGGCTACGTTCGGTTAGGATAGCTTGGGAAGGGTGAGGTTGGAATGTCTTTTTGTTTTGTGCTGTACACTGCAGTGCGGAGGATTACTGCGCTCTACTCTGATCTAATATGTTCTGCTTGGCTCTGGGGATGACAGCAATAGTTGCCTCGGCACGTTGGGTTATGTCACGTTGCGTTTGACCACACTACGCTTGTATAGGGTTGGATAGCATAGCTTTGACTATCGTGCTATACACTGCTATTCGGCCGAATTTTGCGTTCCACGTTGTTCTAATAGAATCTGCATGACTCTGGGGAGGCCAGTAATTGTTGTCTCGGCCGGTTACGTTGAGTTAGGTTACGTTTGGTTACGCTCTGCTTGTATCGGTTAGTTTTGTAGAGAATTGACTTTCGTGGCTTACGCTGCTCTTTGCTAGATTACTAACCTCCACTGTGCTCTATTACGCTCTGCTTGGCCCTACGGAAGCCAGTAATGGTGGCCTTGGTACAACAGGTTGAGGTAGGATACGTTTGGTTGGGATACGTTAGCTCTGGTTAGGTTTGGGTAACTTCGACTCTTCTGCTGTGCACTGCGACTCTGTGGACATCTGCGCTCTACTCTCCTATATTATGCTCTGCTTTGTTCTGTGGAGGCCAGCAATACTGGTCGCGCCTGGTTCGAAAGAGTTAGGTTCCGTTTGGTTACGTTTCGTTTTGCCAGGTTAGGAAAGGATAGCTTCGACTTTTGAGCCGTACACCGCTATACGTTGAATTTCTGCGCTCTAGTGTGCTGTAGTTTGTCGTGTCTGGCTCTGGCGAGGTCAGCAATGGCGGTCTCGGCACGCAAGGTTGAGTTAGGGTGCGCTAGGTTTCGCTAGGTTGGGGTAGGTTTGGTCAGCGTAGCTTTGACTTTTGTGCCATACACTGGTAATCGGCGGATTTCTGCGCTCTGCTGTTCTCTAGTGTATACTGCTTGGCTATCGGGACGCCAGCAGTAGTGGCCCCGGCACGTTAGTTTGTTCTCAGTTGCGTTTGGTCATGTTACGTTTGGCAAGATTTGGTTAGGATAGTTTTGACTTTTGCACTGCACACTGCTATTCTATGGACTTCTGCGCTCTTCTCAGCGCTGTCTCATTCTGATTGTCTCTGTCAACGCCTGGAGTAGTGCTCTCGGCACGTTATGTTGACTATGTCCATGTCGGGCAAGGTAATATTAGCTTGGGTTAGGGTAGGATACGTTTGACTTTTGTGCTGTACACTGCAGTGAGGTGTATTAGTGCATTTTAATTTTCCCTAGCATATCCTGCTTAGATCTGGACGAGCAAGAAATGGTGGTCTCGGCACGTTAGAATGTGTTATGCTCCGTTTGGTTGTGTTACGCTTCGTCTGGTTACCATAGGATAGCTTTGACTTTTGTGCTATACACTGCTATTCGAAGGATTTCTGCGCTCTTTGTTGCCCTACTATACCCGATTCGACTGTGGGAAGGCCAGCAATAGTGGTCGCGGCACAGTAGGTTGCGTTCTGTTAAGTTTGGCTGTGTAAGATTAGATTATGTTTCGTCAGGATAACAATGACTTACGTGCTATACACTGTTATCCGGTGGATGCCTGCCCTCGAATGTGCTCTACTCTAATGCGCTTGGCCCTGCGGTGGCCAGCAATAGTGGTCGCGGCACGTCATGCTGAGTTCGTCAATGTCAGGTTAGATAACGTTCGCTTGGGTTAGGTTAGGGTACCGTTGACTTTTGCGCTATACATTGTTCTTCGGTGGATTTCTGCGCTCTACATTGCCCTACTATATTCTGCTCGACTCTCGGATGGTCAGCAATAGTGGTCGCGGCACGATATGTTGTGTTCGATTGCGTTCGGTTTGGTTGGGTTATGTTTGGTTAGGTTGGGGTAGAGTTGACTTTTGTGCTACACATTGCTATTCTCTGGTCTTCTGCGCCATACTGTGCGCTATCACGCTCTGCTTGTCCCTGGAACGCCAGGTATGGTGGTCGCGGCAAGTTAGGTTGAGTCCTGTTACGCTTGGTTAGGCTTGGATTGGTTATGTTTGTTTGGGATAGCTTTTACTTTTGTGCAATACGCTGCTATTTGGTGGATTCCTACGCTCGACTGTGATCAAATATTTTCCTCTTTGCTCTGGGGAAGCCAGTAGTTGCGGCTACGGCTCATTAGGTTGTTTCAAGTTACGTCGCGTTAGGCAACGCTTCTTTGGGTTCGTTTCGGAAATCTTTGACTTTTGTGCTATGCACCGACATTCTATGGACTTCTGCGCTCTACTCTCCTCTAATCTGCACTGCTTTGCAGTGGGGTTGCTAGCAATTGTGGTCTAGGCACGTTCAGTTGAACTGTGTTACGTTTGGGTGGGTTAGGTTCGGCTAGGTTTGGTTAGGATATATTTGACTTTTGTGACGTACACTACTGTTCGGTAGATATCAGCGCTCTACATTGCTCTGATATACTCTGCTTAGCTTTCGTGAGGCCAGCAATAGCGGTCGTGGCACTTAATTTTGGGTTACGTTACGTCAGCTGATGTTACGTTTGGATAGGTTTGGATAGGATAGCCTTGACTTCTGTGCTATGCACTGCTATTAGGTGGATTTCTGCGCTTTAGAGCGCTGTAACTTGCCACATTTGGAACCGCGGGGGGAGGGGGCAGCAATAGTGTTCTCGGCAATTTGGTTTGGGTTATACAGTGTTCGGTCAGTTTGGTTAGGTTAGTATAGGGCAGCTTTGACTTTTGTGATATACACTGCTATTTGGAGAATTTCTGCGCTTTACTGTGCCCGAATATGTTCTGCTTGCCTCTGGGGAGGATAGCATCTGTGGTATTTGCACGTATAGTTGTGTTAATTTACGCTTGGTTGAGTTTCGATTGGATACGTTAGGCCAGGATAGCTCTATCTTTTGTATTACGCACCGCTATTCGCTCGACTCCTGCGCTCTACTGCGATCTAATAATCTCTGCTTTGCTCTGGGGAGGATAGAAGCAGTGGCTCTGGCGCGTTAGTTTGATTTATA
>NW_016909526.1:0-6605 GCF_001483705.2 Eufriesea mexicana | reverse complement strand
GGGGGGGGGGCAGTAATGGCGTTCTCGGCTCGCAGGATTGAGTTATGTTACGAATTGCTTGGCTAGTTTCGGACAGGTTTGGATGGGGTGGCTTTGACCTTTGTGCTTTACACTGCTATTCGGTCGATACCTGCGCTCCGCGTTGCTCTACTGCTATCTGCTTGTCTCAGGGGATGGCAGCAATAGTGGTCGTGGCACGTTTGGCTTAGCTTGGTTAGGTTTGGTTGGGATGGGTTCGGTTAATTTCGGTTAGGATGGCTTTGACTTTTGTGCTATACTCTGCTGTTCTGTTGATTCCTACGCAATACTGTGCTCTACAATAATCTGCTTGGCTCTGCGGATGCCGGCAATTATGCTCTCGGCACTTTAGGTTGAGTTATGTTACGTTTGATTAGGTTACGTTGATCAGGTAAGTATAGGTTGACTTTCACCTTTGCGCTATACACCGCTATTTGTTTGATTTCTGTGCCCTTCACTGCTCTGCTATACTATGCACGACTCTGGGCATACCGGCAATAGCGGTCGTGGCACGATGGATTTTGTTAGGTTATGTTTGGTTTGGATGGCTTTGACTTTGGTCTTATACGCTGCTATTCGGTTGGTTTCTGCGCCCTACATTGCTCTACTACGCTCCGCTCGGCTCTCTGGAGACCAGCAATAGTAGTATCGGCACGTTGGCTTCGGTTGTATTACGTTTGGGTAGGTCGGGGTACGTGTGGTTAGGTTAGGATACGATAGCTTTGACTTTTGTGCTACACACTGCTATCCGGTCGATACCTTTGGTCTGCATTGCTCTACCAGCATCTGCTTGTATCTGAGGAGGCCAGGAATAGCGGTCGTTGTACGTTTGGTTCAGGTAGGTTACGTATAGTTTGGTTACGTTCGGGTAAGTTTGGTCAGTGTGGCTTTGACTTTCGTGCTATACACTGCTATTCGAAGGATTTCTGCGCTCTACATTGCCCTGCTATATTCTGCTCGACTCTCGGATGGTCAGCAATAGTGGTCGCGGCACGTCATGCTGAGTTCGTCAATGTCAGGTTAGATAACGTTCGCTTGGGTTAGGTTAGGATACGATAGCTTTGACTTTCGTGCTATACACTGCTATTCGAAGGATTTCTGCGCTCTACATTGCCCTGCTATATTCTGCTCGACTCTCGGATGGTCAGCAATAGTGGTCGCGGCACGTCATGCTGAGTTCGTCAATGTCAGGTTAGATAACGTTCGCTTGGGTTAGGTTAGGATACGATAGCTTTGACTTTCGTGCTATACACTGCTATTCGAAGGATTTCTGCGCTCTACATTGCCCTGCTATATTCTGCTCGACTCTCGGATGGTCAGCAATAGTGGTCGCGGCACGTCATGCTGAGTTCGTCAATGTCAGGTTAGATAACGTTCGCTTGGGTTAGGTTAGGATACGATAGCTTTGACTTTCGTGCTATACACTGCTATTCGAAGGATTTCTGCGCTCTACATTGCCCTGCTATATTCTGCTCGACTCTCGGATGGTCAGCAATAGTGGTCGCGGCACGTCATGCTGAGTTCGTCAATGTCAGGTTAGATAACGTTCGCTTGGGTTAGGTTAGGATACGATAGCTTTGACTTTCGTGCTATACACTGCTATTCGAAGGATTTCTGCGCTCTACATTGCCCTGCTATATTCTGCTCGACTCTCGGATGGTCAGCAATAGTGGTCGCGGCACGTCATGCTGAGTTCGTCAATGTCAGGTTAGATAACGTTCGCTTGGGTTAGGTTAGGATACGATAGCTTTGACTTTCGTGCTATACACTGCTATTCGAAGGATTTCTGCGCTCTACATTGCCCTGCTATATTCTGCTCGACTCTCGGATGGTCAGCAATAGTGGTCGCGGCACGTCATGCTGAGTTCGTCAATGTCAGGTTAGATAACGTTCGCTTGGGTTAGGTTAGGATACGATAGCTTTGACTTTCGTGCTATACACTGCTATTCGAAGGATTTCTGCGCTCTACATTGCCCTGCTATATTCTGCTCGACTCTCGGATGGTCAGCAATAGTGGTCGCGGCACGTCATGCTGAGTTCGTCAATGTCAGGTTAGATAACGTTCGCTTGGGTTAGGTTAGGATACCGTTGACTTTTGCGCTATACATTGTTCTTCGGTGGATTTCTGCGCTCTACATTGCCCTGCTATATTCTGCTCGACTCTCGGATGGTCAGCAATAGTGGTCGCGGCACGATATGTTGTGTTCGATTGCGTTCGGTTTGGTTGGGTTATGTTTGGTTAGGTTGGGGTAGAGTTGACTTTTGTGCTATACACTGCTATTCGTGGGATTTCTGCGCTATACTGTTCTCTAGTATGCTCTGATTTGTGCCGCGGAGGCCAACAATAGCGGTCCCGTCACGTTAGGTTAAGGCAGGTTTCGCTTTGCTATACTACGTTTGGATAGGGTAGGATAGGATAGCCTTATCATCAGAGCTATACACTGCTATTCGGCGGATTTCTAGGCTCTACGTTGCTCTACTATACTCCGCTCGACTCTGGGGAGGCCATTCATAGCGGTCACGGCCTGGTCGGTTGAGTTAGGTTACGTTTGGTTTCGTTATGTTAGTTTGGATCAGGTTTGGATACATTTGACTTTCGCGGTATACGCTGCTATTCGGTCTACTTCTACTCTCAGCTCTGCTGTAGTATGTTCTGCTTGGCTATGGGGAACCCAGTAATAGTTGTCTATGCATGATAGGTTGAAATATGATATGTTTGGTTCTGTTAAAATAGCACTGGTTTTTTTCTTGTAGCTTCGACTTTTCTGCTGTACACTGCTATTCGGGGGATTTCTGCGCTGTGCTGCTTTCTAATATGCTCTGATTTGTGCCGGGGAGGCCAACAATAGCGGTCCCGGCACGTTGGGTTAAGGCAAGTTTCGCTTTGCTATACTACGTTTGGATAGGGTGGTATAGGTTAGCCTTGTCATCTGAGCTATACACAGCTATTCGGCGGATTTCTACGCTCTACGTTGCGCTACTATACTCCGCTCGACTCTGGGGGGGCCAGTCATGGCTGTCACGGCCTCTTCATGGTTATGTTTGGGTTCGTTACGTTCGTTTGGGTCAGGTTTGGATACATTTGACTTTCGCGGTATACGCTGCTGTTTGGTCTATTTCTACTCTCAGCTCTGCTGTAGTATGTTCTGCTTGGCCCTGGGGTCTCCAGCAATAGTGGTCTCGGCACGTTAGCCTTTGTTAGGCTGCGTTTGGTTGGGTTACGTTTGTTTAGGTTAAGATAGGGTATCATGGACATTTGTGCTATACACTGCTATTCGGCGCGTTCCTGCACTCTTCTGTAGTATAATAATCTCTGCGTGGCGTTACGAAGTCTAGCATTATTGGTCTCGGCACGTAAGGTTGCGTTGGGTTACGCTTGGCTTGGCTAGGCTTGGATGGGTCTAGTTGGAATGGCTCAATCGTTTGTGCTATACGCTGCTGTTCGGTCGATATCTGTGAAATGCGTTGCTCTACTTGTGCCTTCTTGTCTCTGGGGAGGCCAAAAATATGTGTCGTGGAACGTTTATTTGAGTTATGTTACATTCGGTTATGCTAAGTTATGTTTGGTTTGGATAGGATAGCTCCGAATTTTGCGCGATACTCTGATATTCGGCGGATTTCTGCGCCCTACTATCCACTGATATGATTTGCTCGGCTACGGGGATGCCAGCAATCGTGTTCGCGGCATGTCAGGCTCTGGGTGGCCATCAATAGTGGCCTCTGCTCGTTATGCTTATTCAGTATACGTCCGGTTATGTAGGGTTGAGTTCAGTTGGGTTTGGATAGGTCTAACTTTGTGATGTGCACTGCTATCCTGAGGTCTTCTGCGCTCTGCTGCGCTCTAGCATGTCCTGCTTGGTTCTTGCGGGGTAGGGGGAGGGGTGGCGCAGAAATAGCGGTGTTGGCACGTTAGGTAGTGTTAGGATATGTTTGGTTATGTTCTGTTGGTTTGGATTGAGTTCGGGTAGCTCTGACTTTTCTGATATGAGCAGCGATTCCGCCGATTTCTACATTCTACTCTACACTAGTGTACTCTGCTTACCTCTGGGGAAGCCAGAAATAGTGGACGCGGCGCGTTAGGTTGAGTTAGGTTACATTTGGCTACTTTACGTTTGGTTAAGTTAGGAGAGCATTGCTTTGACTTTGTTGCTATTATTAGTTGGATTCCTGCGCCCTACAGTGCTCTAATA
The DNA here is from genome assembly GCF_001483705.2 of Eufriesea mexicana. Lineage (NCBI taxonomy): Eukaryota > Metazoa > Arthropoda > Insecta > Hymenoptera > Apidae > Eufriesea > Eufriesea mexicana. The sequence goes on along the minus strand of NW_016909526.1, from coordinate 2,397 downwards.
TTTTCAGACTGGCTCTGCGAAGGCCAGCAAAGGTGTTCTCGTCACGTTACGTTGAGTCAGGTTACGCTTAGTTATTTTAGGGTTGTTCAGGATAGGCTAGGATATGCATGACTTTGTGATCCACACTCCAACGGCGCGGATTTCTGTAGTCCACTGTGCTCCAGTATATACAGCTTGGCTCTAGGGAGGTCAGCAATTGTGGTCGCGGCACGTTGGGTTGTGTCTTGTTTCGATTGGTTTGGTTAGATTAGGTTAGGTTTGGTCAGGTTATCCTTGACTTTTGTGCTACACGCTGCTCTTCGGTGGATTTCTACGCTCTATGCTGCTCTACAACACCCTGCCAGACACTGGGGTGTACAGTTATAGGCTCTCGTCGCATTAGGCTGAGTTAGGCTACGTTCGGTTAGTACATGTATGTCTGCGTGGGGACAGGATAGCTCTGACTTTCGTGGTTTAAACTGTTATTCTGTTTACTTCTGCGCTCTACCGCGCTCTGCTGTATTCTGCTTGGCTCTGGTGCGCCCAGAGATAGTGGTGGCGGATCGTCATCTTCAGTTATGCTTCGCTTGGTTGGGTTATATTCGTTTGGGCTAGGTTTCGATTTATTTGATTTTTGTGCTTTACGCTGCAATGCGGCGAATTTTTCAGCACTGATGTCCTCTGGTATGTTCTGCTAGGCTCTGGGGATTCCAGTAATTGTGGTCTCGGCACCATAGTACAAGTTAGGTTACGTTTGATTTCATTACGTTTGGATAGGTTAGGAGAAGATAGCTTCGTCTTTTGCGGTGGACACTGCTCTTCGCTGGATTCCTACGCTCTATATTGCACTACTATGCTCCGCTCGACTCTGGGGAGGCCAGCAATAATGGTCGCTGCACGTTTTGTTGCGTTATGTGGCGTTTGGTTAAGCCACAGTTTGTTAGGTTAGGCTATGGCAACTTTGACTTTTGTGCTACACACTGCTATGCGAAGGACTTCTTCGCTCTACTGTGATCCAATACGCTCTGCTTTGCTCTAGGGAAAGCAGAAGCTGTGACCGCTGATCGTCAGGTGGAGTTAGATAACGTTTGATCGGATTATGCTAATTTGGGTTAGGTTAGGATAGCTTTGACTCTTGTGCTCAACACAGCTATCCTATGGACTTCTGGGCACCACTGTGCACCATCATATTCTGCCTGACCCAGAGTTCGCCAGCAATAGTGGTCGTGGCACGTTAGGTCGCGTCATGTTACGTTTGGTTGCATTCAGATTGGGTAGGTTAGGAGAGGTTAGCTTTGACTTTTGTGCTGTACACTGACATTCGGCGGATTTCTGCGCTCAACTGTGCTCTAATATGTTCAGCTTGTCTCTGGGAAAGACGGCAATAGTGGTGTCGGCACATTAGTGTTGAATTATGGTACGTTTCGTTAGGTTAGATTAGGTCAGGTTAGGTTAGGGTATCTTCGTCTTTTGTGCTTTACACTTCTATGCGGGGCTTTCTGCGCTCCACTGTGCCCTGCTTCATTCAGATTGGTCCTACGGAGGTCAGCAGAAGTAGTCCAGGCCCGTTAGTTTGGGTTAGGTTACGTTTGGTTATGTTGAATTTGGTTAGGTTAGGAGAGGATACCTTTGACTTTTGCGCCGTATGTTGCCATTCGGTGGTTTACTGCTAACCACTGCGATTTAAGGCGCTCTGCCTTGCTGTGGCGAGGCGTGAAGTGGTGGCAGCGGCACGTTAGGTCGTGTTATTATACGTTAGTTTAGGTACGGTTTCTTCGAGTTATTCTTGTATGTCTTCGACCTTGGAACTTGTACACTATAATGCGGTGGACTTCTGCGCTCTACAGTGCTCTAGTATGTTCTGCTTGTACCTGAGGAGGCCTGCAACGGTGGTCTCGGCACGTTAGGCTGAGTTAGTCTATGCTTCGATAGGTTATGTTTGTTTGGGTTATGTACGAATAGGTTTGACATTCGTGGTACACACGGCTTTGCGGTGGACTTCAGCACTCTACTGTGCTTTTCTGGATTCTGCTTGGCCTCGGGGATCCCAGCAATAGTATTTGCGACGCGTTATGTTGAGTTAGGCTTCATTTGCTAATGTAATGCTTGTTCGCCTTAGGATCGCATAGCTTTGACTTTCGTGGTATACAATGCTATACGTTGCAACCTCTGCGGTCTTGTGATCCGGTACGTTCCGCTTGGCGCTGGGCTGGCCAGCAATATTGGTCTAGGCACGTTAGGTCAGATTATGTTGCGCTTTGTTATGCTGTGTTTGGAGAGGTTAGGAGAGGATAACCTGGACTTTTGCGCTGTGCACTGCTTTTCGGTGAATTTCTGCGCTCAACTGCGCTGTACTATACTCCGCTCGACTCTGGGAAGGCCAGCAGGAGGTGTCGCTTCACGATAGGTTGAGTTTGG